>NW_026867637.1:0-140905 GCF_020745735.1 Hemiscyllium ocellatum
TAACATTTAGTTCACTGAAGAACTCATGAAGGTTTTAAATCTTATCAATTACAAACCAACTCACTGGAAATAAAATTGATTTCATGTGGTTAGCAAGACAGTGTCTCAGGAAAACATTGCCGTTGGTACAATAAAGTCCAATATGTCTGCTATTGATTTGAACAGATGATGAGCTGCAACGTTTATCGTGATACAGAGTTTGAGAGAAATGTAATACGTATGTTATCATTCCATAAGTGCTAACACTGAGCAAATCAATCCCAGAGTGAAATCTTACTTTTGTAGTCAAGCGCTATCCCGGTTCATTCGCGGTTTCCAGTTGAGGATCATGTGGATTAACTTCCATGGCTCACAGTCTTTCCACACTTGATAATTACATCTGTAACCTGGAGTGGCATGGTTATTTACGTCAGCCAATGTGTTCTTGAATATGTGCCAGTCTCCCATTCCAAAATTACAAGTTTTATTTTTGAAGTTTTACTGTGTCAGTCTTTCAGTACAGTTATTCCCAAAATGAAACAAATCTTTTGACAATTAATCAGCAAGAAAGAGCAAAACTTACTCATTCCCCATAAATATCATTTGCAGCCCTTCAACCCAATGAAGTATCACTGCTATTTCGCTTTGAGATGTCTTACTGAAACAATTAGCCACACTTTTCCCGATGCTGTTCTTCCTATTTCTTCAAAGAAAGCAGATCAGATTACAAACTCTTCAAATTCCAATATCTGGCATTTGAGAACGAGTTTGACTTTCCAGTTCTGATTATCAGAATTTGAATTCAGTTCTAGCCGCTTATAAATTGCCTTCACAGATCAGAGGCTCACTGCATAGAAAGAAAAACCTGTCCTGTTACTAATATGAAATATTTCTTCTGAATTGAACCTGTTTTTCCTTGTGGCCGTGTCTCATTGTAAGGTTGCAGACGTTCAAATTTGTGAACGGATCATCAGGTATTCGTTTCAGTACCTTCCTCGGGACTTGACCTAAAATACACAGTCCCCTGAAATCGACGTCTTCACTGAAATGGTACAAAAGAATTTCCGCCCTCCTGTTATGTTATGTAGAGCATCATAACACATTGTTTTATTGCGATCAGATCTTAAACGCACAAATCACAGGCCACTTTCTCCACAGTCTGCATTGCTGTTGAAAGATTTCTGTTCGCAGGCAGTCATGAATTGGCTGACTATTACTTGACAAAGTCGACTGATGCCAACTTTTATAACTTAGGATGCAGTTTGAACGTCGAATATGTTTACGAAAAAAAAGGAAAACCCTAAGTGTGTGTGCGCAGGTTGTGTCCGTGTGTGTGTATGTCCATATATTATGTATAATCCCTAATTGCAATGCAATCACACAGTAACCCGAGAAATATAGATTCAATCATTGAAAATATTTTATACGGACTTAGAAGTCTGTACATAGTGCTTCCAATTCAAATCTGTAAATTTCAGATTGGCTGTTTAAATGTCAGGTAGTTACACAGAGGAACACAAAATAATATCAGCTTAAATCATAATCAATATTGTCTATTGCCCATGACTAACAGAATGTTTTGTGATGAATTACACTCAGATGTCGAAGGTGGCCACAAATATTCTGATAATTATAACTAAATTGGGCTTACAATCATCTTAATGTTCTTCACTTAAATTCTGACGGGATGGGACGATAGACAATTAGGAGTTGCCACAAGTGAAAGCCAGCCACCGTGATTCACAAAGTCTGCAGCATTGACCTCGCAACAATAGAAAGTGGAATATCAAATGGAACTTCCTGAACTCATTGATGGCTTTCGAGACATGCTGCGTCCCACTGCAATGTTTCATAGAGTTCATATGGGAAAATAAATGTGGCGAGGTTCTGACGTCGATTCAAGGCAGTTGCAGACGATGCAGGAACCTGAATCGCAAAGGGAAGTGGGTGCACAGCTTTTCAGTAACTACCAAACCCGATGAATAAATACACATTTAAACGTACATCTAATCAATAATTAACATCCATTAATTAATCCATCATTTGAAGTTTCTGACTCATCAAGGTCCGATTACAAATCCTGAAATGTGGGTGGGGCGGGGGTGCAATGTCCTCTGCTCATTCTTTGGATGAAGGGTTAACCAAGTGCACTGTAATGTATATGCCATAGTCAGTTGGTGGACATGCTGGACAATAGTGTACAGCTCGCGAGGTTTGAGTAGCTTCAGATTTTTAACGACTAATTCAATAGGCTCAGCGGATATTTCAGCCCATTCCTTAACTCGACTCTGATTTTCCTTTGCGTCCCAGCATAAATGAATGGATTGACACAGGAAGTCAAGAAGACAAGCATGAATCCGGTTTCTTCAAGAAGGAATGAATCTTCACTTAAATCGGATTCTGAGAAGTAAGCAACCTTAGCAACTCAGACATAGATAATCGTTATTACAAACAACAAATATAACAGGATGAAAGTGCCTGAGATGGTGAAAAGTAAAACAATTGATTTTCTTCGCTTTTCCATTTGGGGATCACCATGATTCATCCTGTTATTGTGGACCCGCAGTCTCCTGCGGGCTCTGTTAGCCAATAGAATGTGTCTGACGGTCAGAATATTCAGCAGTAAAATCAGAATAAAGGGGAGACAAGGGTTTACAATGGGCCGCATCCAGTCATACACAGTCCAAGCTGGTGAAGTGTAAAATATTAACTTTGCCCGACAAAACCAAGGAAATTGTTAAGTACGTACATGGGTTCAAATGCAAAATACATGAAGGCACCTTTTAAACAGGTCAGTGCAGATACAATTCCGATCACGCGCACTGACAGGCTCTCTGTGCAATATTTTGTTTTTAGCTTCTGGCAACAAATAGCCACAAATCTATCAAAGCTGAAAGCCACTATGAGCCATTCAGAGCTGTCAATAGCTGCATGATTAAAGGCCAAGCAGAGGCTGCATACTGGGGTGATAAACAGGAAGTTGTATGGGAAATAAATCCCAGCAATTAGTTTTAATATTACAGCCGTGACTAGGAGCATGAGATCCGTTATTGCCATGGGCACCAGGTAGTACGTTATACATGCAGAGAGACCGCATCTTCTTCGGCACAGGATGACATTCACTGCCAGATTAGCTGGAATAGAGACAACAGGAGAGACAGTTAGTCTGACATATAGAATGAATGTGTGTGACACTGTGTGAATCTAAACGTTACATTTTCACTCCAAATAGAATCATACATTTTAACGATGTTGTCCATTTTTGTGATGTGATCTTGACTTTTACAGCAGTGTTATGAATGAAAGTCTGTAGCAGTGATTAGAGTGTGTTCTTTCTTGACTATATATTTTTTGAGATATATCTCTTGATTAAATTTAAAATATAAGCCGTACTTATTAATCTAACCTGGGGCAGTGTTTTGTCGAGAAATAAGACAGTGTTATTTTCTGGGTCTTGAGATTGTGTGAAGGAGCAAAAACGGCCTTTAGTAGAGTAATATGCGCTTCTTGTCAGATTTGGAAGTTTAAACAGAGTTTAATGTTACTGTGGATTACTTCTGCCATAAATGCTGTTGGTTGCGAGTCTTATCCAATCACGTGGATCAGTTGGAGAGACACTTAGAAGCAAAGAGGAATTTGCAGCAGCAACAGTATTTGTTGGATGGCAGCTATAGGAAGGGGGAAAAGTCACAGCTACAGTCACATAGATGGGTTAACTTCAGCAAAGGTAAGAGACATAGGCAGCTTGTGAAGTAGTCTCCAGTGGCTATATGCATTTAAAACAAGTATTCTGTTTTGGAAAACGTAGGGAATGAAGGGTTGTCTGTGGAAAGTAGCACGAACAGCCAAGTTTTTGGTATTGACACAAGCTCGAATGCAACGAGAGGTACGTCCGGTTCGAATAGACCAATTGTGTTAGGGGATTCTCTAGTCCGAGGTATAGACAGACGTTTCTGTGGCCAGCAGTGAAAAATCAGAATGGTGAGTTGCTTTCATGGTTCCAGGATCACGGACGTCTCGGGGGGTGCAGAACGTTCTCAAGGGGGAGAGGGGCCAGCAAGAGGTCTTTGTCCACATTGGAACCAATGACATAGGAAGGAAAAGGTTGACATTCTGAAAGGTGATTACAGAGAGTTAGGCAGGAATTTGAAAAGAAGGTCCTCAAGAGTAGAAATATCTGGATTACTCCCGATGCTACGAGCTAGTGAGGGCGAAAGTAAGAGGATAGAGCAGATGAATGCATGGCTGAGGTGCTGGTGTATGAGAGAAGGCTTCCCGTTTTTAGATCATTGGAATCTCTTTTGGAATAGAAGTGGTCTGTACAAGAGGGACGGATTGAACCTAAATTGGCAGGGGAATAATATATAGGCAGAGAGATATTTTAGAGCAGCTCAGGAGCATTTAAACCAGGAAGGAGGAGGGGCGGTAGGGGGAGGTGGGACACAGGGAGATAGTGAGGAAACTGATCAATCTGAGACTGATGCAGTTGAGAACAGAAGAGTGTCAAGCAGTCAGGATAAGCAGGGACAAGGTCGGAGGAATAAATTAAACCTGCATTTATTTCAATGCAAGGGGCCTAACAAGGAAGACAGATGAATTCAGGGCGTGGTTAGGAACATGGGATTGGGATATCATTGCAATTACAGAAACATGGCTCAGGGATGGGCAGTACTGGCAGCTTCATGGTCTAGGAAGGAAATGTTACAGGAAGGACAGAAACGGTGGCGAGAGAGGAGAGAGAGTGGCGATAAGGGATAGCGTTACAGCTGTGATGGAAAGGATACACCAGATCTAAAAGTTGAAGTTCTAAACTGGAGGAAGGGAACTTTTGACGGCATCAGGCAAGAACTTTTAAAAGCTGATTGGGGGCAGATGTTCATAGGTAAGGGATAGCTGGCAAACGCAAAACATGCAGGAATAACTTAAGGAGAATCCAGAGAAAGTATATTCCTGTTCGAGTTAAAGGAAAGGCTGGTTAGTATGGGGAATACTGGATGACTAAAGAAACTGAGCACTTGGTTAAAAAAAAGAAGGAAGCATATATAAGGCTTGCACAGGATAGATTGAGTCAAAACCTAGAAGACTATAAAGGCAGTCTAAGTATACATAAGAGGGAAATCAGGAGGGCAAAAATGGGACATGAGATAGCTTTGGCAAATAGAATTAAGGAGAACACAAAGGGTTTTTACAAATGCATTAAGGACAAAAGGGTAAATATGGAGAGAATAAGGGACCCCAAAAATCAGCAAGACGGACTTTGTGTGGAGCCGCAGAAAATTGGGGAAATAATACCCGAATATTTACTGGGGAAAATGATATGGAAGATATAGAATGTAGAGAAATAGATGGTGACACATTGCAAAAGGTCCATATAACAGAGGAGGAAGTACTCGATGTCCTGAATCGCATCAATGTGGATAAATCCCCAGGACCTGATCAGGTGTACCCTAGAACTCTGTGGAATGCTAGAGAAGAGATTGCTGGGCCACTTGCCAAGGTATTTGTATTTTCGATAGTCACAGGTGAGGTGCCGGAAGACTGGAGGTTGGCTAATGTGGTGCCACTGTTTAAGAAGGGTGATAAGGACTAGCCAGAGAACAATAGACCAGTGAGCCTGACGTCAGTGGTGGGCAAGTTGTTGAAGGGAATCCTGAGGGGCGGGATGTACATATATTTGGAAAGGCAAGGACTGATTAGAGATAGTCACCATGGATTTGTGCGTGGGAAATCATGTCTCACAAACCTGACTGAGCTTTTGTTGAAGAAGTAACAAAGAGGATCGATTAGGGCAGAGCGGTAGATATGATCTGCATCGATTTCAGTAAGGCGTTGGACAAGGTTCCCCATGGGAGATTGGTTAGCAAAGTTAGTCCTCACGGAATACAGGGATTACTAGCCATTGGACACAGAACTGGCTCAAAGGCAGAAGACAGAGGGTGATGGTGGAGGGTTGTTATTCAGACTCGATGCTTGTGTCCTGTGGAGCGCCACAAGGATTGGTGCTGGGTCCACTACCTTTTGTCATTTATATAAATGATTTGGATGTGAACATGAGAGGTACAGTTAGTAAGTTTGCAGATGACACCAAAATTAGAGGTGTAATCTGCAGCGAAGAGGGTTACCTCAGATTACAACGGGATCTTGACCAGATGGGCCAAAGGGTTGAGAAGTGGCAAATGGAGATTAATTCAGATGAATGCGAGGTTCTGCAATTTAGGAAAACAACTCTTAGCAGGACTAATACACTTAATGGTAAGGACCTCAGAAGTGTTGCTGAAAAAAGAGACCTTGGAGTGCAGGTTCATTGATCTTTGAAAGTGGAGCCAAAGGTAGATGGATAGTGAAGAAGGCGTTTGGTCAGAGTATTGAGTACAGGAGTTGGTAGGTTATGTTGCGGCTAGGGCATTGGTTAAGCCGCTGTTGGAGTATTGCGTGCAATTCTGGTCTCCTTCCTATTGAAAAGTTGTTGCGAACCTTGAAAGGGTTCAGAAAAGATTTACAAGAATGTTGCCAGGGTTGGAGGATTCGAGTAATCGGGAGAGGTTGAACCGACTGGGGCTGTTTTCCCTGGAGTGTCAGAGGTTGAGAGATGACCTCATAAAGGCTTACAAAATCATGAGGGGCATAGATAGGGTAAATAGACAAAGACTTTTCCCTGGGGTTGTGGAGTCCAGAACTAGAGGGCATAGATTTCAGGTGAGGGTGGAAAGTCATAAAGAGAGCTAAGGGGCAACGCTTTCACACAGAGGGTCGTGTGTGTCTGGAATCAGCTGTCAGAGGAAGAGGTGGAGGCTGGTACAATTGCAACATTTAAAAGGCATTTGCAACGGTATATGAATAGGAAGGGTTTGGAGAGATATGGGCCTGATGCTGGCAGCTGAGACTAGATTGGTTTGGGATATCTGATCGTCATTGAGGGGTTGGACCGAAGTGTCTGTTTCCATGCTGTACATCTCTGTGACTCTATGACACTACAAAGTGTGTCAAAGACATTTGAACCGACAAATAATATATATTCGAAGACAAAGAAAAAAAATTGTATAATCATTGAAAGTAACCCCAAACTCAAATACAGTAGAAACTATCAGATGACATCACTTCATTGATGAAAATGCGAACGTGGTTTTATCTCACAACTTTAAGTATGGAGACCAACAAACCCGTGGATAACGTCTCAGTGGCGATCAAATGTGGCTGCTTCCAATGATTTGCTGTGAAATTGTTCTCTCTGGGAAACTTTGGCATACAATTTATTCAAAAATCCAGTGGGTTTCCCTTCAGAGGCTCCAATTAATCCCACAGTCCAAGGATGTGCAGGGAAATTGGATTGGCCATACAAAATTGCCTGTATTGTCCAGGAATGTGCAGTGGATATGAATTACCCTTTATAAATGTAGAGTTGTAGGAATAGCTACGGATGAGCCTGGGTGGCATGGTCTTTGCATATTTATTGGGGGAGTGGCTTCTTTCCACACGCTGTGGATCATCTAATTCTGTGAATACATTCAACCAGAATGAAGTGAATAGCGATTACATTTGTCCAAGTAAATCGGCATCGGGAAACTAATGAAATACTGAGATTTTCTCCGAAATACTTGAGATTTTTGGTGTCAAACTGAAAATTGGACATGACAGATGTTGCAGTCTAATTTAGATATATCCACTTCTCCGATGAAACGCTTCCTTGATTGGGCATTGGGTGGAACAAATAACTGATCTCTGTCATTCTGTTATGATTAGATTCCCTACAGGGGTGTGGGAACAGGTCCATCGGCCCAACAAGTCCACACCGAACCTCCAAAGAGCAACCCACCCGTACCCATTCCCCTATATTTACCCCTCACTAATGCACCTAGCACTACTTGCAATTTAGCATGGATAAATTCACTAACGTGCACATCTTTGGTCTGAGGGATGAACCCACGCAGACACGGGGAGAATGTGCAAACTCCACGCAGACAGTTGCTCGTGACAGGAATTGTACCCAGGTCACTGGCACTGTGAGGTATCAGTGCCAACCACTGAACCACCGTGCCGCCCCACAATAATTAAAACAGAAAACATGCAAGTGATACTATCAGCTGTGATACATCTTTAATGCAGAGAAACTGTAGAAGATATGAACAATGTGAAATAATGTCCAATTCAAGGACGAGAAGGAAATCTCAATTCAGCGGTAAGAAATTCAGAATCTTCAGTGATAGAACATGTGAAAGAGGAGAGATCGGTTGAAACAATGACTATTAGTGACAGACGACAGAAATATTGTGTTGTGAGGTCTGGCCAAACACATATCAGTCAGTATAAGGCGTTGTTCAGATTATTCACGTATCTATTAATCATTCAAGGCTTAATGATGCTCCTTCAACAAATTATCCGGAAACTGATTGAGATAGCTACGATTAACATGAAAGATGACACTTAATCTATTCACCTACATGACGAATGTACATTGCGTGGTCCACAAAGAAATGCAGTGAGACCCAAACATGAAACTTCTGGTAAATGAGCAAAACTATTACTGACAATGGTTCAAGTCCCGTCAGATGGAGAGAATTTTCTTGTTTCAGCCAAATGGGTCACTGACTAATTTGATATTTACTGTGTCACCGTCGAAGTCAATGCTGTGATAGATCTATATTTTTTACGTGATATCATGAGAAGAATTCACTTATTGTGAAGTCATAGACTAGCTAACATTAAGGGCATTTAAATGGGCATTGGATAAATACACGGATGAAAATGAAATAGTGTGGGTTAGATGGCCTTCAGATTGGTTGCACAGGTCGGCTCAAAACTTAGGGCCAAAGGCCCTGTACCACGTTGCATTGTTCTATGTTCTATGTGGCAATGGAAATTACACCATGGGCCCACATCAGCATGCTAATTACGGTATAGTCATTCGCCACATGGACTGTGTGAAAATTGCTGTGGCCCTTCATTTACAAAGCAGTAATAATTTGATAGGTTCGTTTAATTGCAATACTGACATCATTTGCAACACAGCTTTAATCGTGGATGAGAATTTTTCTTCAGGAATATTACCAATGCCACAATGGAACTGGGTTCACATCAAAATAGTTTAGCCTAATTCGGAAGGGGGAGGGGCCACAGACCGTTAGCAGAATAAGGGCGTCGCATTGTTTGCGAAACAATCAAGTCAATGAGAGTGCAACGATATCAATTTTCAAGGGGCTAAGGCATGGCTGATTGACTTTTATTGTAATTCTGAAGGTATCACAGACAAACAGATGAACTAAAGTCATAAAGTTTGAGATTGTAACTATCCTAACGACGTGGTAAGGGACGGGCAGGCTTGATAACCTAACATTCCAGGATATAGAATCTCCAGGCGACATACAAGAAGGTAAAAGAGGAGGGGGTTTTGCAGTACTATTTAAGTAGTCAATTCCTGCAATAGCGCGAAATGTTATCTTGGAGGGTGCATTGTTGCTTTCTGGATGCAGCATAGGATTAAAAAGGAAGTAAAAAGCGTCATCTGCATTGTGACGTGTTTATTATCGACTTCCGGAGTGTAGGCAGGAAACTGAGGAGCACATTTGTGACCGATACATGGAGATGTGTAAAGATAAATCCAAAAGGGGCAGTGATTTAATCGTTCTCATCGTTAACTTCAGTAGACACAGTGTTAAGGAATTGGATGGAGTAGATTTCTTGAAATGTGTCGACAAGAGATTTCAGAGCAATATGCACAGAGAGCAAAAGGGACAAAGTTGTTTTGGAACTAATTCTGGGGAATGAAGCCTGGCAACTAATGCAGGTGATAATGTGGGACTGGTGGGTGCTCGCATTTTCATGACAGCGATCGAAGCATGGTAAAAATTAAGCTTCTTCAGGACAAAAACTGACAGTTATGTTTAGAAAACGGAAGTTTTGGATTGGGCGGGAGCAGCACTTAGTTAAATAAGGAAGGGTCTGTCCAAGCTAGATGGAGGAGAAAAGCAATTGAATCTGTTCAAAAGGAAATAGGTAGGATACCACTCGTTCTACGATGGTAGCAATATTAACAAGCAAGGAGGGCCTGTGAATGAACTGTGGGTGCTTTCATCAGAGAGAGGTCATGCCTTTCAAATTTTATAGATTTTTCGAGGATATGACTAGGTGTGTACATGAGGGTAGTGCCGTGAATGTAGTTTATATGGAGTATAACAAAGCTTTTGACAACGTCCACGTCGTTGACTTATCAAAAAGGCCTAAGCACATGGGAAACAAGTGAATTTGATCAAGTGGATTCAAAATCGGTTCATTTCCAGGAGACTAGTCCGGAAGGTTAGATCACGTGCAATCCAAGGAGGGCGAGATGATTAGATTCAAAGTTGGCTCGATAGTAGGGCGCAGCGCGAATGGTTGTGGACTTCAGGCCTGTGACTTATATTGTGCCAAAGGGGTAGGTGCTGAGCTCTTTGTGATTTGGTATTTCCATAAATGATCTGTATGCGAATTCAGTAGGCATGATCAGTAAGTTTGCAAATGACACAAAGTTAGGAGGTATTGCTGATAGCGAGGAAGGTCATTAAAAATTACACAGCGATATTGGTCAGATGGGGAAGTGGGAAGACGATTGGCAAATGGAATTCAGTACAGAGAAATATGAGGTGTTGCACTCTGGAAAGTCAAATCACGGCAGAATATGTACAAAAACGGTCAGTTCCTGAATACAAGGAGAGAGTGAGTACTGCAGATGCTAGAGATCAGAATCAAAAGATGTGGCATTTGAATAGCACAGCTGGTCAGGCAGCATCTGAGGAGAAGCAGAGTCAACGTTTTGGGAATATGCATTCCTGATGACGAGCTGATTCTCGAAACGTCGACTATCCTGCACCTCAGATGCTGTCTGACCGGCTGTGCTTTTCCAGCGCCACAGTTCCTGAGGAGTGTTGTCGAATTGAGGAGTACATGTACATTGGTTGGAGAAAAGGGCTTTAAAGGAAACAGAGTGGTGCAAAGGGATTTAGCGTGCTGGCCTTCATCAATCAGGGTGTTGAGTAAAGGAAATGGAACATTATGTTACAGTTGTCTCAGTTATTTGTGAGGTGGCACTTAGAGTATGTTATTCATGTTATACAAAAGACATTGTTACACCTAAATATATTACAAGAATGTACAGAGAAAATGAAATTATCAAATTGAATGAATAATAGACGTATTAAGAATTGAAAGCAGTTAAAAAAATTCCAAACACAAACACATGAGCCAAGTGAAGTAAATCTACTCACAAAGTGGAATAATACATCACATTAAACGGGACAAAGAGTAAAGACTGTTTGAAGATGGATGATTGTTAAAGTGGGAGAATCGATCCAGCTGACCAGTGATTCCCGCAGCGAGTAACTAACTACAATAATTACCTGGAAGGCCAATAGCTGCAAGGACGGGATAGTAAATGGCAAACACCAGCCCTCTTGGTATTCCATGCATTTCTAAAAGAAACTCTGACCGTGTCCAACACAACATTGAAAACCTGACAAATTTACACAAGTTTTCAGGCACCAGGGAGCTAATTTTGTTTTCACAGTAACCAATTTACTTTCAGGAAAGAGGTGGCATCGACTGTTGCCCAGCTGTTCCTTATGTTTTGATGAAATAGAATCTGCTGGTGTTTTTCCCTGTGGAATCGGAGACGTTTCTAAAATAAAATGTATGACATAATACAGTTTGCATTTCCTTGTTTTATGAAAAATGAACTATATGTTTCGATACTGGAGCCTGACGAAATCAATGGGATTAACCACTGACTTCAGTGCAGAATGCACCATTTCTCTTGAAGAATGCAAGGAAGTTCTCGCACACTGCTCTCAGAGAATGTGATCATCAATCTGGCACAATATGTTCCTGAATTTCTATGTGAGAACGTAGGTATTTGGAGAAGCATGGAGAGTGTCAAGAGTGCAGAATGTACTCTGTCTGGGGGAGTTCAGTGTTTGTCATGAAGAGTGAGCTCAGCAGCAGCATTAATATTGAACTAGTTGGGTCCTGACGTACATGGTGCAAGACTGATTCGTGGCTTGTGGGAGTGAAACAACCGGCGGGAAATGCATATTCAGCCCTATCCATGCCAGCTGAAGATGCATTTCTCATAACAGTATTGTTAAGTGTGACTACCGCACAGTCTTTGTGAAGGCGAAGTTGTGACTTCACATTGAGAATGTTTTCCATGGTGTTGTTTGGTACTATCGTCGTTCTAGATTGGACAAGACTTGAACAGATTTAGCAACTCAATTCTGAGTACCCCGAGAGCACTGTGAGCATCAATAGCGGTAGCATTGCACTCCAGCGCCATCTTTAAAATCATAGTACGCCATGTCTCCAATCAACCACTACAACTCAGTCCAGTTCAATGGAGAGTGCAAAAGGGCATTTCAGGAGCAGCAGCAAGAATATATAACAATGAGGTATCTACGTGGTTGAGCTGCCGAGCAAGACATTTGGTCAACATGGACCAGTTTGCGTCAAACAGCTTGTTCCCGAGTTGTAGGATTCTCTGACACAATGACTCCATGACCACTTGACTATGAAAGTAGCAACCAGCAGGAATTGACAGTCACACCAAAACAAGCCATCAACCCACCACTGCAGTGCTGCCACATCAGGTCATGAATGGCGGCAGAGAACTCGAGGAAGAGGCTCCACCATTATTCCCGTCCTCAGGAATAGGAAGAGGATAACACATCAGTGCTAAAAAATAAACCTGAAGCTTTCACAGACACATTCAGCCAGATGGACAAAGTAGATAACCGACAGTAATTTCATGTCACTCCACATGGTATCAAGAAACTATTGGAGGTACTAGATAATGCAAAGACTATGGAAGTGACAGCATCCGAAAATACTACTGAAGTCATGCACTCCCAAACCTGGTGCTCTCTGAGACAAGCACTTCTATTGCAGTTACAACACTGACTCATACCTGTCAGTGGGAAAATTTATTCAGGTATGCACTGTGCAGATAAAGCGGGAGAAATTCAACAATTACAATCATATCATCAGTAAACTGCCAGGAATCAATAAAGTAATGGAAGGTGTCATCAACAGTAGCAAAAAGAAAAAGCCACACCTGCTCCGCAATAACATGCAGTTTGATTTGCACCAGGCCCACTTTGTTCCTTTCCTCATTACAGCCTTGGTTCAAACATAGACAAAAGCGCTGAATTCCAAGGTTGAGGCAAAAGTCATAGCCCATGATATCAAGGGCACATTCGTCAAAGTGTCTTCAAGAAACCTGAGCAAAACGGCAATCAGTGCGAATCAGTGAAATCCTGCTGATAATGGTGGTGTAATCAGTGATCTTGCAAGATGCGGGTAGCACAGAATGAGACCACACCGTCCTTAGGATAGAGTCAGCGGAGCAAAGGGCTGAGGACGCAGCATTGTGGGGTGCCGATGTTGAGGATCATTGTGCAGGAAGTGTAGGTGCCCATTCTCATTGATTGCTGTCTGTGGTCAGGAAGTCAAAGATCCAGTTGTAGAGAGTGGAGGAGAGACCTCGGTGCGAGAGGGTGGAGAATAGTTCCGTTGAAATTATATGTTCAATGCGGTACTTTAGTCAATAGGTAGGAGATGTAGATATCCTTGTTATTCAGACTTGAATATAGGGTCAGGGGGATAACATCTGTTCATTGGAACTGTTGCGATGGTAGGTTATTTGCAAGGGGGTAGGGCAGCACATTCTCCCCGTGTCTGCGTGGGTTTCCTCCGGGTGCTCCGGTTTCTTCCCATAGTCCAAAGATGTGCAGGTTAAGTGAATTGGCTGTGCTAAATTGTCCGTACAGTTAGGTGAAGCGGTAAATGTAGGGGGGAGCGTCACTGTTCCGAGGGTCGGTGTGGACTTGTTGGGCCAAAGGGCCTGTTTCCACACTGTAAGTAATGTAATCTAATCTAAATAATTTTAAGGATATGTTTGGATGTAAGGACCTAAATTCAATTGTTAGCACTGTAAGGATAGTGTTGAGCAAACCTGGGAGTCTAAAAATAGATAGGTTCCCTGATCCTGATGGAATACCTATCAGGGTATTGAAAGAAACGACATGAGTAGATGTGTTAGTTATAACTTACAAAATTTCACTTCACTATGGACAGGTCCCAGTGGACTGGAAGACAGTGAATGTCATGCTGCTGTTTAAAAACGAGTGTAGGCAAAAGGCTTGTAACAATCGGCCAGTCAGAGTAACCTCAGTAGTTGGGAAAATGCTGGTGTTTGTTATTAAAGAGGAAATACTGAGACATTTGGAAGGAAAGGGTTCCATCAGGTAGGTGCAACATGGGTTCAGGAAGGGAAGGTCGAGTTTGAAAAATTCACTTTTGAGGATGTAACAAGTTCGGTGAATGGAGGGGAACAGGTGGATGTTATGTACTAGATTTTCGAGAAAACACTCGAGAAGGTTCGGCATAGAAGGCTCATCTATAAATTAAGAATGCATGGAGTTGTGGAGAGTGCACTAGAATAGACAGAGAACTGGGTAACCAATAGAAAGTAGAGAGTTGGAAGAAATGGGTGTTTCTCTGGTTGGAGATCAATGATGTGCAGGATGATGCAGGGGTCGGTGTTGGGACCGCAACTGCTCATGGAATGTATAAATTATTCAGAAGAGGACCCCGAGTGTAATGTATCCAAGTTTGCTGACGAAACTTAATTGAGTGGAAAAGCAACCTGCGCAGAGAGATTTAGATAGGTTAACTGAGTGGTCAAGGGTCGAGCAGATGGAGTACAATGTTGGTAAATGTGAGGTTATCCACTTTGGAGGTAAAAGTAGCAGGTAAATGCATTATTTAAACTGTGAAAGGTTGCTGCATGCTGCTGTGCAGAAGAACTCAGTAATGCTCATAAATGAATCACTAAAAGTTGATTTACAGGGGCAGTTGGTGATCAGGAAAGCAAATGGAACATTGGTTTTCATTGCTGGAGACATTCAACAGACAATGAACTGCAACACTGAGCATGATATAGACTTTGGCAGAAATGTAACACAATATTGTTATCCCATATGGTGCTAACACTGAACAACATGGATCCCAGAGTGAAAACTTACTTGAGTAGGCAAGGGATATCCTGGTTCATTCACGTTTTCCAGTTGACTCTTTGGCACGCAACCTTTTTCAACTGGAGTGGCATAGATATTTCAGTCAGCCACTGTGTTCTTAAATATGGGCCAGTCTCCATGATTGCCAGTTTTATTTTTGAAGTTTTACTGTATCAGTATTTCAATACAGTTAATCCCAAAATGAAACAAATTTTTTCGAGATGTAATCAACAACTAATTGAAAAAAATACTCATTTCCCTATAAATATCATGTGCAGCCCATCAACCCCAATGACGTATCACTGCTTCATTCGCTTTAAAATGCCTTACTGAAACAATTGACCACACGTTCGCCAGATCCTATTCTTTTTATTTCTTCGAAAGAAACATGAATGCATAATAACTCACACACGCCTCACATTCCACTGTCTGACATTTGAGAATGAGTAAGACTTTTCAGTTCTGATAATCTGAATTTAAATCCAGTTCTTGCAGCTCAGAAATTCCCTTCACAGATAAGAGCCTTACAACAAAGAAAGAAAAACTGTCCTGTTGCGAATATAAAATATTACTTCTGAACTGAGCCTGTTCTTCACTTGTGGTGAAGTCTCATTATAAGGTTGCAGACGTTCAAATTTGTGAACACATCATCAAGTATTCGCTTCTTCACCTTCCTAGTGACTGGACTTAAAATGCACAGCCCCTGAACTCGAGGTCTTTAGTTAAATGCTGCAGATGTATTTCTGGCCTCCTGTTATGTGCAGCATCATATCACACTGTCCTATTGTGAACAGACCCAAAAGGCACAAATCACTGGCCACCTTTCTCCAAAGTCTGCATTGATGGAAGTCTTCTCTTTGCAGACAATAATGCATTCGTTGACTGTTACTTGACAAAGTTGACTGATGCCAACTTTTAGAACTTATGACGAAGTCTGAACGTCGATACGTTTTGATATTAAACGGAGAACTATGTGGATGTGTGTGTAAACATCTGCAATTGTAATTCAATGACACAAAAACTGGGGAAACCTAGTTTCAATCAGTGCAATTACTCTGTATGGAACTAGAACTATGCACTTAACGCTTCCATTTGAAGTCTCTTGAATTTCAGATTGGCGGTTTAATTTAAATGTCGGGTAATTACACAGAGGAATACTAAATAATATCAGCTTAAATAATAATCAATATTGTCTATTGCCCATTAGAAAGAGAATGTTTCATAATGAATTACACCTAGATTTCAATGGCTGCCACAACGATTGCGAAGATTGTACACTGCACGTTAATGGAGAGCATATCTATACAAGCATAAATGAGATTACCATCTTCTTAATGTTTTACACTTAAATTCTGACATTTTGGGACAGTAGTCAATTAGGAGTTGCCACAAGTGAAAGCTAGCTGCCATAATTTGCAAAACCTGCAGCATTGACCTCGCAACAGAAGAAACTGGAATGGCAAATGGATTTGCCTGAACTCATTGATGTGTGTTGAGACATTTTGCTTCCCGCTGTCGTGGTTCATACTGCTTTACTGCTCTGTTATAGTGGGCAAACTGTGTTATGATTTCACATCCCGAAATGTCTGCAGAATTCAAAGATGGATCGGTGCCTCAAACATTCAGGCCAGGGGAGTGTACAATATTAAATTTGCAGCCTTTAATTCGACTGAATGGCATTGATGTGATCAGCAAGAAATGTCCCAGATAGTATCACCATTCATTGCCAGAACAATGTCAGATTCACGCTACACCACAGTACAGTGTGAATTTTTTCATTGATCATTGCACAATCAGTGCAGAGAGGACGGGCAAGGGCCATGCCCTTTCCAGAATCACGTCTGCCTAAAAGAGCATGGACGTCATGTGCCTGTGTGAGTGTTGATTTGATTTCATGAATTGTCGTCACATGTGCCTGAGTACAGTGTAAATTTTTGTATTGTGATCATTGCAAAAAGATCAGACTTAACAAGGACATAAAGATTCTAAGCTGTTCATAACAAGATTATGTTTGTGCAGGAGGTGCACAAATAAGGTCAACATTAGAAAGATCAATGGTATTTGAATTTGGAGAGGTTGGTTCAGCTGTATAAAAACAGCAAGGAAGTTGCTCATCAACATGTTGCTGTCTGTTTTTGTGTGTGTTTTTGTTGAACGTTTGTGTTTATGTTCATTTGTGTCCAATATATGTTTTGGAGAAATTATATACCAGCAGGGGAAGAGAGCTAAAATGAAAAGTCAATGGTCAAGGATAGGAGGCAGTATGTTCACCCCCACATCTGTGAAGGTAATGGCCTACGGTGGGAAGAAAAGGAGGTAGACCATTTTCTCATGATGCTACGCAAGTGACGTCACATTAGAGATAATTACCGAATGGAGAGGCTTGAGAGACAAGCTGTGCGTCAAAAGGTATGTTGCTCACATATGCACGACCAGCAGCTAAATACCTAAATGATGACCAGTCAGAAACTTCTTTTGTCCTCTCGTCATTTTTCTCACTCGTGCAGATCATGTAAATCTGCAGCTCGATTCTGAGTCCCTGGAAAGTTCCTCCTCTTCTTCAAAAGACCAAAAGGCCTCATGGTGCATATTGGATAACACTCGTAAAGCTTCCACCAGTAAACATATTCTCAAGTAGGCAAGTGTGCCATGGAAGTGTTAATAGGCATGCAAGCAGCCGAGTGCAGAATAGACAAAATGCAGTAGCAGAAACAGACAGTGATGGCTCCGGCCATTCACATTCCGAAAAATAGAAGAGCGTCAGGGGAATAGTTAGTCTGAAGCTGATATTAGCTTAAAGTTAGCATGAATTGTACAGAGGAATGTCGTGGAAAGAAATATGGAGAGTTTTCACTTAAATTCAAAAGGAATGCGATAATGATGCAGAACATCTTCCAAACCTAACGAACAGTCACGATTCTGACTCGAAAAGGGAAGTGAGTGCAGTGTGTTTCAGTAACGCCCACAATCTATGAATGAATAGATGCTGAAACATACAAACTAATAAATAAGTATAAATATACAAATAATTACATTCATCAAATAATTCTTCATTTGATTTGTTTTCCAAATCATCAACATCTGAATACAAATCCTGTACTGTGGGGGGTGCAATAACCTCTGTTCATTCTTCAACTCTCACTTTGGGTGAAGGTTTAAGCTGAGTGAACTTGTGGTAACATAAATGCATTGGTCAATAGGTAAACGTGCTGGGCAATAATGTACAGCGACTGAAGTTTTGCCTATCTTCAGATTTTGAACATTTGAATGAATACTCTCAGCGGATATTTCAGCCCATGCCTTAACTCGACTCTGATTTTCCTTTGGGTCCCAGCATAAATGAATGGATTGACACAGGAAGTCAAGAAGACAAGAATGTATCCGGTTTCTTAAAGAAGGAATGAATCTTCGCTTAAATCGGATCCTGAGAAGTAAGCAACCTTAGCAACTCGGACATAGATAATCGTTATTACAAATAACAAATATAACAGGATAAAGGTGCCTGAAATGGCGAAATTTAAAACAATTGATTTTCTTCGCTTTTCCATTTCGGGATCACCATGATTCATCCTGTTGTTGTGGACCCGCAGTCTCCTGCGGGCTCTGTTAGCCAATAGAATGTGTCTGACGGTCAGAATATTCAGCAGTAAAATCAGAATAAAGGGGAGACAAGGGTTTACAATGGGCCGCATCCAGTCATACACAGTCCAAGCTGGTGAAGTGTAAAATATTAACTTTGTCCGACAAAACCAAGGAGTATTGTCGACGATGTACACGGGTTCAAATATAAAATACACAAAGGCATTCTTAAAAAAGGTCAGTGCAGATACAATTCCGATCACACGCACTGCCACCTTCGCTGTGCATTATTTTGTTTTTACCTTCTGGCAACAAATAGCCACAAATCTAT
The DNA here is from genome assembly GCF_020745735.1 of Hemiscyllium ocellatum. Lineage (NCBI taxonomy): Eukaryota > Metazoa > Chordata > Chondrichthyes > Orectolobiformes > Hemiscylliidae > Hemiscyllium > Hemiscyllium ocellatum. Next base: position 18,928 of record NW_026867637.1, read on the forward strand.
CAAAGGTTAAAACGACTGTGAACCAGGCAGAGCTATCAATAGCTGCCAGATTAAAGACCAAGCAAAGGCTGCATACTGGGGTGATAAACAGGAAGCTGTATGGGAAATAAATCCGAGCAATCCGGTTTAATATGACAACTCTGACGAGGAGAATGAGATCTGTTATCGCCATGGACACCAGGTAGTAGGTAATGCACGGAGAGAGCCCACACCTCGTTCGAGAAAGGTTGATAATCACTGGCAGATTAGGTGGAATAGAGAGAGCAAGTGAGACACTGTGCACGTTGTCAAGTTACATTTTGATTCCAAATGGAATCATACATGTTAACGTTCCTGTCTATTTTGGTGATGTGATCTTGATTTTTACAGCAGTAATATTAATGAAAGTCTGCAGTAGTGAGTAGAGTGTGTTCTTTCTTGATTATATGTTTTTTGAGATATATCTCTTGATTAAACTTGAAATATAAGTCGCACCTCTTAATCTAACCTGGGGCAGTGTTTTGTAGAGGAATTAGACGGTGTTATTCACGGGATCAGTGCTGCTGGAAGAGCACAGCAGTTCAGGCAGCACCCTCTGGGTCTGGAGATTGTGAAGGAGCAAAAACTGGCCTTTAGTAGAGTGATATGCCCTTCTTGTCAGATGCGGGAGTTTAAACAGAGTTTAAGGGTTACTGCAGATTACATCTGTCATAAATGCTGTTGGTTGAGAATCGTATCTGAACGAAAGGATCGGTTGGAGAGACAGTTAGAAGCAATGAAGAACAACAGTATGTGTTGGATGGCAGTTATAGGAAGTGGGGGAAGTTACAGATACAGTCACATAGATGGGTTAACTTCAGGAAAGGTAAGAGAGATAGGCAGCTAGTGCAGGAGCCATCTGTGCCTATACCTATTTCAACCAGCTTTGCTGATTTGAAAAATGTAGGGAGTCATGGACTCTCAGGGGAACGTACCACGAACAGCCAAGTCTCTGGTATTGAGCCAGGCTCTAATGCAACGAAGGGTACGTCCGGTTCCAAGAGATCAATTGTGTTGCGGGAATTATCTAGTCCGAGGTGTAGACAGACGTTTCTGTGGCCAGCAGCGAAACATCAGAAGAGCGTATTGCTTCCCTGGTGCCTGGATCAAGGCTGCCTCAGGGAGGGTGCAGAATGTTCTCAAGGGGGAGAGGGGCCAGCAAGAGGTCATTGTCCACATTGGAACCAATGACATAGAAAGGGAAAAGGTTGAGATACTGAAAGGTGATTACAGAGAGATAGGCAGAAATTTAAATCGGAGGTCAGCAAGGGTGGTAATATCTGGATTATTCCTGTTGTTACAAGCCAGTGAGGGCAGTCATAGGAGGGTAGAACAGATGAATGCATGGCTGAGGAGCTATTGCATAGGAGAAAGACTCACATTTTTGGATCATTGGAATCTCTAAACTGGATGGAGACTAATAGACTGGCAGGGGGATGTGCTAGAGCCACTCGGGAGGATATAAGCTAGTAAGAAGGAGGGGGGTGGGACCAAGGGAGATAGTGAGGAAAGAGATCAATCTGAGAATGGGACAATTAAGAACAGAAGAGAGACAAAGAGTCAGTGCAGGCTGGGATAAAGTAGGACTGATAAATTTTACTGCATTTATTTCAATGTAAATGGCCTAACAGGGAAGGCAGATGAACTCAGGGCATGGTTTGGAACATGGGACTAGGATATCATAGCAATTACAGAAACATGGCTCAGGGATGGGCAGAATTGGCAACTTAATGTTTCAGGATACAATTGTTAAAGGAAGGACAGAAAGGGAGGCAAGAGAGGAGGGCTAGAGGCGTTTTTGAAAAGGGATAGCATTACAGCCGTGCTGAGGGAGGATATTACTGAAATTCCAGCGAAGTTATTTGGGTGGAACTGAGAAATAAGAAATGGATGATCACCTTATTGGGATTGTATTGTCGACCCGCTAACAGTCAAAGGGAAATTGAGAAACCAATTTGCAAAGAGATCTCAGCTACCTGTGAGAATAATAGGGTGGTTATGGTAGGGGATTTTAACGTAACAAACATATACTGGGACTTCCATAGTATTAAGGGTTTAGGTGGAGAGGAATTTGTTAGGTGTGTACAAGAAACTTTTCTAATTCAGTATGTGGATGTACCTATTAGAGAAGGTGCAAAAGTTGACCTAATCTTTGGAAATAAGGCAGGGCAGGTGATTGAGTTTGTCGCTGGCTTTGGGGCCAGCGACCATAATTACATTGGATCTCAAATAGTGATGGAAAAGGATAGACCAGATATAAAAGTTAAAGTTCTAAATTGGAGAAAGGACAATTTTGACAGTATTTGGCAAGAACTTTCAAAAACTTATTGTGGGCAGATGTTTGCAGGTAAAAGGACGGCTGGAAAATGGGAACAATTCAGAAATAAGTAAACGAAAATCCAGAGAAAGTATATTCCTGTTAGGTTAAAGGAAAGGCTGATAGGTATCAGGACTACTGGAAGACTAAAGACATTGAAGGTTTGGTAAAGAAAAGGAAGGAATCATATGTAAGTTATAGACAGGATAGATCGAGTGACTCCTTAGAAGAGTATAAAGGAAGTAGGAGAAAACTAAGAGGTAAATCAGGAGGGCATAAGGGGGACATGAGGTAGTGTTGGCGAATAGAACTAAGGAGAATATGAAGGTTTTTACACATACATTAAGGACAAAAATGTAACTATGGTGAGAATAGGGCTCCTCGAAGATCAGCAAGGAGGCCTTTGTGTGGAGCTGCAGAAAATGGGGGCGATACTAAACGAGTATTTACTGTCAAACAGGATATGGAAGATATAGAATGTCGGGAAATGGATAGCGAAATCTTGCAAAATGTCCATATTACAGAGGAGGAAGTGCTGGATGTCTTGAAACGCATCAAGTTAGATACATCTCTAGGACCTGATCAGGTGTACTCTAGAACTCTGTGGGAAGCTAGACAAGTGATTGCTGGGCCTCTTGACGAGATATGTCTGGCATAGATTGTCACAGGTGACTTGCGAGAAAACTGGAGGTTGGCTACCGTGGTGCCACTGTTTAAGAAGAGTGGTAAGGACAAGCCAAGGAACTATAGACCGGTGAGCCTGACGTCGGTGGTGGGCAAGCTTTTGAAGGGTATCCTGAGGGACAGGATTATACATGTATTTGGAAAGGCAAGGACTGATTAGAGATAGTCAACATGGGTTTGTGCTTTGGAAATCATGTCTCACAAACTTGATATTTTTTTTAATAAGCCACAAAGAGGATTGATGAGGGACAGAGCAGTAGATGTGATCAATATGGACTTCAGTAAGACGATCGACAAGGTTCCCCATCGGAGATTGTTTAGATCGCACGGAATACAGGGAGAACCAGCCATTGGATACAGAAAAGGCTCAAAGGTAGAAGACAGCGGGTGATTGTGGAGGGTTGTTTTTCAGACTCGAGGCCTGTGACCAGTGGAGTGCCTCAAAGATCGGTGCTGGTTCACTAATATTTTCCATTTACATAAATTATTTGTATGTGAGCATAAGAGGTACAGTTAGTACGTTTGCAGATGACACCAAAATTGGAGGTGGGCAGCGAAAAGGGTTACCTCATATTACAATAGGATATGGACCAGATGGGTCAATGGGCTGAGAAGTGGCGGATGGTGTTTAATTCAGATGAATGCGAGGTGTTGCATTTTGGGAAAGCAAAACTTAGCAGGAATGATACACTTAATGGTAAGGTCCTCCGGAGTGTTGCTGAACAAAGAGACCTTGGAGTGCAGATTCATAGCTGCGTGAATGTGGAGTCACAGGTAGATAGGATAGTGAAGAAGGCGCTTGGTATGCTCTCGTTTAATGGTCAGAGTATTGAGTACAGGAATTGGGAGTAAAAAGTGAGGTCTGCCGATGCTGGAGATCAGAGCTGAAAATGTGTTGCTGGTTAAAGCGCAGCAGGTTAGACAGCATCCAAGGAACAGGAAATTCGACGTTTCGGGCCAGAGCCCTTCATCATGAAGACCTCTGGCCCGAAACGTCGAATTTCCTGATCCTTGGATGCTGCCTAACCTGCTGTGCTTTAACCAGCAACACATTTTCAGTACAGGAATTGGGAGGTCATGTTGCGGATGTACAGGACATTGGTTAGGTCACTGTTGGAATATTGCGTGCAATTCTTGTCTCCTTCTTATTGGAAACCTGTTGTGCAACTTGAAAAGCTTCAAAAAAGATTAAGAAGGATGTTGACAGGGTTGGAGAATTTGAGCTATAGGGAGAGGCTGAACAGGCTGTTTTTCCCTGAAGCGTCAGAAGTTGAGGAGTGACCTCATACAGGTATACAAAGTCATGAGGGGCATGGATAGGAGAAATAGAAAAAAGTCTTTTCCCTGGGGTCGGGGAGTCCAGAACTAGAGGGCATAGGTTAACGTTGAGAGGGGAAAGATGTAAAAGAGACATAAGAGGCAACTTTTTCAGGCAGAGGATGGTACTTGTATGGAATGAGCTGCCAGAAAAAGTGGTGGAGGCTGATAAAATTGCAACTTCTAAAAGGCGTTTGCAAGGCTATATGAATCGGAAGGATTTGGAGGGATATGGGCCTGGTAATGGCAGGTGAGGCTAGATTGGGTTGGGATATCTGGTCAGCATGGGCGGGTTGGACCGAAGGGTCTGTTTCCATGCTGTACATCTCCATGAGTCTATGACTCTGTAATGTGTGTCAAAGACAGTTGAACCGACAAATTACATATATTGGAAGACAAAGACAAAAATTGAAATATCATTGAAAGTTACACAAACTCAAATACAGAAGAAATAATCAGATGACATCACGTAATTGATGGAAATGTTAACGAGGTTTTATAGCTAAACTTTAAGGATGGGGACTACCAAACACGTGGACAAAGTCTCAGTGGTGATCGAATGTGGCTGTTCCAATGAATTGTCGTGAATTTTTCGCATTGGGCATACAATTTACTCAACAATACTATGGATTTAACTTCAGGTGCTCAAATTTACTCCCACAGTCCAAGGATGTCAAGGAGACGTGGATTGGCCATGCTATATTGCCTGCATTGTCCAGGAATATGCAGTGGATGTGGAGTAACCTTTTATAAATGCACGCCTTCCAGGAGTAGCTCCGGATGGATCTAGGTGGCATGTATATTGCAGACGTATTGGATAAATGGCTTTTTGGCACACGCTATAGATTGTCTAAGTCTGTGAATATGTTCAAGCGGAGTGAAGTGAATGGTGATTATTTTTTCCTAAAATGCAGAGTGCATCGGCATCGGGAAACTAATGAATGACTGAGATTGTCTCCTAAACATTTGTGATTTTTGGTGTAGACCTGGACCACTGGACATGACAGCTGTGTGACCAAGCGACGGTTGCATACTCGGGTGATAAACAGGAAGCTGCATGGGAAATAAATCCCAGCAATCCGGTTTAATCTTACAGCTGTAACTAGGAGCATGAGATCCGTTATTGCCATGGATACCAGGTAGTAGGTAATGCATGCAGAGAGACAGCATCTCCTTCGACACAGAATGATAATCACTGCCAGGTTAGCTGGAATAGAGAGAACAAGAGAGAGAGAGACTGTCTGACATTTAGAATGTATGTGAGACACTGTACAAAACATCAAGTTGCATATTTGACTCCAAATGAAATTATACATTTTACTAATACTGTGTATATTTTTTATGAAGAGATCTTGATTTTTACAGCAGTGATATTAATGTGTGTCAATGACAATTGAGTCGACATAGACATATATTGGAAGACTAAGAAAAAAAAACTCATTGAAAGAAACACAAACTAAAATACAGAAGAAATTATCTAGTGACATCACATAATTGATGATAATTTTAACGTGCTTATACATCAAAACATTCATTATGGAGATTATCAAACCCGTGGGCAATGTCTCAGTAGAGATCAAAGATGGATCCTTCGGATTAATTGATGTGAAATTGTTCACTTTGGCCAACATTGGCATTCAGTTTACTCAGCAATACTGTGGGCTTCCAACACTTTACTCCCACAGTCCAAGGATGTGCACGAGAAGTGGATTAGCCATTCTAAATTGCCTGTATTGTCCAGGAATACGCAGGCGAGGTGGATTACTTATGGTAAAAGTAGAGCTACAGGAATAGCTACGGAATGGGTCTGGTGGCATGGTCTGTGCGGAATTAATGGGTAAATGGTTACTTTTCGCACTGTGTAGAGTGTCTGATTCTATGAATACGTTCAAACAGAATGAAGTGAATGGCAATTAAATTTGCCTTATAATGCAGAGAATATCAGCATCTAGAAACGAATAAAACACTGAAATTTTCTCCGAATTACTTGAGATTTTTGGTGTCGATGTGGACCATTGGACATGACAGGTATTGCAGTCTAATTCAGATATATTGACTTCTACGATGTAATGCTTGCTTGGTGGGGCATCACGTGGTACAAATAACTGATCAACGTCATTCTGTTGTGAATAATTAAAGCAGAGACCATGCAAGAGGCACTATCAGCTGTAAAACATACTTAATGCAGAGAAACGGTAGAAGACATGATCAATGTGAAATAATGTCCAATTCTAGGACGAGAAAAAAATCTCAATTCAGAGTAAGAAATTCAGAATCTTCCTTGATAGTGCATGTGGAAGAGGAGAGATGAGTTGAAAGAGTGACTTTTGGAGACTGAGGACAGAAATATCGCCCTGTGAGGTCTGGACAAGCATGAACCAATCAGTTGAAGGAGCTGTTCAGATTACATGTATATCTGTTCACCTTTCAATGCTTAATGATGCACCTTCAACAAATGCATTCGAAAACTGATTGAGATAGCTGGAAATAAGATGAAAGATGGCATTTAACCTATTCATCTACATCATGAAGGTTCATTGCGTGGGCCACACAAAAAAAATGAATGAGATGCAAATCTAGAACTTCTGGTCAATGAGCAAAGATGCGACTCACAATGGTTCAAGACCAGTCAGACGAAGACAATGTTCTCGTTTCAAACAAACGTATCAGCTCTAAACCTCATATTTACTATGCTACTGTCGAAACCAATGCTGTCATACGTCTATAGTCACACGGTGACTTCACCCACAATGAAGTCATAGACGCGCCAACATTAAGGACATTTAAATAGGCATTGGATAAGGGGATATGGTACAATGGGCAATAAATAGGCTAAGTTAAAAATGTGTTGCTGGAAAAGCACAGCAGGTCAGGCAGCATCCAAGGAGCAGGAGAATCGACGTTTCGGGCATGAGCCCTTCTTCAGGATTCCTGAAGTAGGGCTCATGCCCGAAACGTCGATTCTCTTGCTTTTTGGATGCTGCTTGACCTGCTGCGCTGTTCCAGCAACCCATTTTCAGCTCTGGTCTCCAGCATCTGCAGTCCTCATTTTCCCCTGTTCAATATTCCATGTGACAATGGAAAGAGCACTTTGAGTTCACATCAGCATGCTAATTGTGGTCCAGTCATTCGCCACATGGACTGTGTGAAAAATACTGTAGCCCTTCATTTTCACAAAAATAAATATTTGGTAGGCACTTTTAGTTGCACACTGACATCATTTGCATCACAGTTTTTAGTGATGCATGAGAATTTATCCACAGGAACATTGCCAAAATGGAACTGGGCTTCCTTCATAATAGTTTAGCCTCATTCGGCGGTGGTGGCGGGGGGGGTGGGGGGGGGGTGGTGGTTGGGGGGGGGGAAGAGGAAGGACCACTGACTGTGAGCAGAATAAGGGCGCCTCATCGTTTGGTAAAAAATCAAGTCAATGGCGGTGCAACTTTATCAATTTTCAAGAGGATCAAACATGGCTAGTGGGCGTTTGTTTTATTTCTGAGAGTATCACAGATAAACAGATGAACTGAAGTCATGAAAGTCTGACACAGTAACCATCTCAAAGACGTGGTTAAGGGATGTGCAGGGTTGATATCCTAACATTCCAGGATATAAAATCTTCAGGCGACACACAAAGGGGTAAAAGAGGAGGAGGTCTTGCAGTACCATTTAAGTTGACAATTCCTGCAATAGCGAAAGATGATATCTTGGAGGGTCTATTGTTGATTTCTGGATTCAGCATAGGAATTAAAAAGCGTCATCTGCATTGTGACGTGTTTATTATAGACGTATGGAGTGTAGGCAAGAAACTGAGGAGAACATTTGTGCCCAACACATGGAGGTGTGTAAAAATAAAACCAAAATGGGCAGTGATTTCAACGTTCCCATCCTCAACTGCTGCAGACACAATGTTCAGGAATTGGATGGAGTGGATTTCTTGAAATGTGTTGACAAGACGTTTCAGACCAATATGTACAGAGTACAACAAGGTACAAAGTTTGGCTCCTAATTCTGGGGAATGAAGCCAAATGCAGGTGGTAATGTGGGAGTAGTGTGTGTTCGCATTTTCATGACACCGATCAAAGCATGGTAAAAATTAAGCTTCTTCCGAACAAAAACGGGCATTTAAGTTAAAAAAAAATGAAAGTTTGGATTGGGAGGGTGCAGCGCTTAGTTAAATAAGGAAGGGTTGTCCAAGCTAGATGGAGGAGAAAAGCATTTGGATCGGTTCAAAAGGAAATGGGTAGGATAGAAGCCCAACATTCTCGTTCTACGGTGGTAGCAAGACTAACAAGCCAGAAGACCTGTGAATGAACTGAGGGTGTTTTAATCAGAGAGAGGTCACGGCTTTCAAATTTTATAGTTTTTTTAGGATATGGCGAGGTGTGTACATGAGGGTAGTGCAGTGAATGTAGTTTATATGGAGTATAACAAAGCTTTTGACAAGTTCCCAGATTGGTTACTAATCAAGAAGGCCAAAGCACATGGGAAACAAGGGAATTTGTTCAAGTGGATTCAAAATTGGATCATTTCCAGGTGAATAGTCTGTAAGGTTAGGCCACGTGCAATCCAAGGAGAGCAAGATGATTAGATTCAAAGTTGGCTCGATTGAGGGACGCAGCGAGAATGGTTGTGGACTTCAGGCCTGTGACTAATGTTGTGCCAAAGGGGTCGGTGCTGTGCTCTTTGTTATTTGTTACTTCCATCAATGATCTGCATGTGAATGCAGTAGGCATGATCAGTAAGTTTACAGATGATAGAAAATTATGAGGTATTGTTGATAGCGAGGAAGATCATTAAAAATTGCATTGGGATCTTGGTCAGATGGGAAAGTGGGAAGACGATTAGCAAATGGAATTCAGTACAGAGAAATGTGAGGTGTTGCACTCTGGAAAGTCAAACCACGGCAGAACTTATACAGCAAACGGTCCGTTCCTGAGTAGAAGGAGAAAGTGAGTACTGCAGATGCTGGAGAGCCAAAGGTGTGGTACTTGAATAGCACAGCAGGTCAGGCAGCATCCGAGGAGCAGGAGAGTCAACGTTTTGAGAAAAATGCATTCCTGATGACGAACTGATGCTCGAAACGTCGTCTATCCTGCACCCGGGATGCTGACTGACTGGCTGTGCTTTCTCAGTACGACAGATCCTGAGGAGTGTTGTCGAACTGAGGAGTACATGTACATTGCTCGGAGGAAACGGCTTCAAAGGAAACAGAGTGGTGAAAAGGGATTTAGCGTGCTGGCATTCATCAGTTAAGGTTTTGAGTAAAAGAAATGGAACATTATGTCTCAGTTGTCTCAGTTATTTATGAGGTGGAACTTAGAATATGTTATCCATGCGATACAAAAGACATTATTAGATATCAATATATTACAAGAATGTACACTCTGAATTCAGAGAAAATGAAATCATCAAATTGAATGAATTATAGATGCGTTAAGACAATGAAAGCATTTAAAAAACATTCCAAAACTAACGCATCAGCAAAATCAAGTGGAATAATACATCACATTAAACGGGACAAAGAGTAAAGACTCTTTGAAGATGGATGACAGTAAAAGTGGGAGGATAGATGCAGCTAACCAGTGATTTCCGCAGCGAGGAACGAACTCCAATAATTACCTGGAATGCCAATAGCTGCAAGGCCAGGATAGTAAAATGGCAAACACCAACCCTCTTGGTATTCCATGCATTTCTAAGCGAAACTCTGGCCGTGTCCGACACAATATTGAAAACCTGGCAAATTTATACAAGGTTTCAGCCTCCAGGGAGCTAATTAAACTGGGTTGTTTTTACAGTAACCAATTTACTTTAAGGAAAGAGATGGCATCAACTATTGCTCAGATGGTCCTTATGTTTTGACAGAATAGGTTTTTTTCATAGAACCAGGGATGTGTCTAAAACAATGTCCGGCATAATCCAGTTAGTATTTCGTTTTCTTTGAAAAACGAGCTAGTTGTTTCGATGCTGGAAACAGACCAAATCAATGGGATTAACCCCTGACTTCAGTCAGAAACGCACATTTTTCTTGAAAAACGCAAGCAAGTTCAAGTAGACTACTCTCAGAGAGCGTGATCACCAATCAGGCACAATGTGTTTCTAACTCTCTGTGAGAATAACTTAGACACTTTGAGAAGCACTGACGGTGGCAAGGGTGCAGAATGCACTCTGGCCGGGGATTTCAGTGTTTGACATGAACAGTGACTCAGCAGCAGCAGCATTCAGATCGAACTGGTTGTTTCGTAATGTCCATGATTGCTAAACTAGTTTGTGACTGGTGGGGAGTGAACCAACCAGAGGGAAATACATATTCGACCTCATCCTTGCCAGCTGCAGTTGCATTTGTCACGACAGTATCAGTAAGAGTGTCCACCACACAGTCCTTGTGAAGGGAAGGTTCTTGTCTTCACATTGAGAATGCTCTCCATGGTGTTGTGTAATACTACCACCGGACTAAATGAGATAAGATTTGTCCAGATCTACCCACTCAATTCTGGTTACGAGGAGGCGCTATGAGCATCAATCACAGTCGAATGGCACTCCAACGCAATTTTCAACCTCATCGCACGTCATGTACCACAATCAACCATTGCAATCAAATCCAGTTCAATGGAGAGAGCAGGAGGGCATTCCAAGAGCAGCACCAAAAATATATAACAATGAGTTGTCTCCTTGGTTAAACTACCAAATGGGGCATGTTGGCCCTCGTGGAACAGTTTGGTACAAAGGGCCTGACCCGTGCTGTAGGACTCTATAAATATATGAATGCATGATCACTTGCACACAAAAGCAGCATCAGCAGCAAGTGATAATCAGAACGAAACAAGCTGACAATCAGGACAACAGGAATCTAAACTCTGCCATTTCATTCACCTCTGGAGGAATGGAGGCTGTGTTGTGCTTTCTTAACAGTAGCATCAAACTGTGTTGACCAGGGCAGATTGTAGGTGATAAGCACGTCTCAGGACTCGAGCATCTCCACCTCAGCACCATTAATGTATATAGTCCCTTGCCCCCTCCCCGCACACCCACCCCAAAGGCCCATATGACCAGTGTTGTCGTCTTGCAGACATTCAGGGACCGATTGGTATTTTCACACCATGAGTGCATGCACTCTGTCCTTTACCTGCACTCTTTCTCGTCTTTGAGCGAGATCTTGCTTATGATGGCGGTATCATCAGTGATCTTGTAGATGGAGCTACCACAGAATGGTACCACACAGTCATGAGTTCAGAGGCAGCGTAGCAAAGGGATTGGAGTGGCGAATTTGAAGATTGTTGTGTAGAAAGTCTGGGTGCCCATTCTCACTGATTGCGGTCTGTGGTCAGGAAGTCAAGGGTCCAGTAATAGAGGGCGGAACAGAGATCTCAAAGTCTGGAGATCAGTTTCTTGGAATTATGGCATTGACGGTGGAAATTTAAGTCCATAGGTGGGATACTGAGTTAGTTACCCTTGTTATTCAGGAGTGAGTGCAGTTCCAGATAAATTGAATCTGTCAGGTGGAGCTGTTGCCATGATAGGTAGGCTGGGAGGTTAGGGTTGATGTGAGCCTTGACTAACCTCTTGTAGCACTTTATAATAATGGGGGTCAGCGGCGCTGGGCAGTAGGCACTGGAAATACTGAAGAAGATTTCTGTGACATTGGGATGATGGCGATGTTCTTGAAGCAGGTGGAGTCTTCAATTCATAATAAGGAGAGGTAAGTAATGTCAGCAAATATGTCCTTTAGCTAGTACACACATGATCTGAATGCATGGCCAGAGACTCCACTTGGGACCATCGCATTAGTTGGGTTCACCCTCAAAAAACCCTCTCTGTGTCTGCTGCGGGGACTGGTGGAACAGTTATGTCTCAGTCTGTGAGTGGGAGGGGACATCATTTGAATGAACTACTGGAGCATAAAATGGATTTGGCGCATTAGGCAGAGATGTGCTTTTGTCTGATTTTTTGTTCCTTTCTGCTCTGCAGCTCATTTGGTCACACAAGCCTTCCCACAGTTGGTAGGAGTCCATGCAGTTAGTTTGGGTCACTAATGTAGTCCGGTATTGCCACTTGACATTTCCATTGCCCTGACAGAGGATTTCCTATGAAAGGTCATGATCATCACATTTGAACACCTCACAACCAGACTTCAGGAGTGACAGGATCTCCCAGTTCATCCATTGTGACCAGTTGAGCAACATACAGGTTAACATCTTTGGCACTCAATCTTTTCCACACTTGTTAATGCCAAAGAATAATGTTAAGGATATGTCAGGAGGTGAGGATCACAAGTCAATTGTTAACACTGCAGTGATATTGTTCAGCAGACATGAGGACCTAAAGGGAAATAAGTTCCCTGGTCCTGATGCAATGCATCCCAGGTTACAGAAAGAAATGCTGGAAGTTATAGTATATGCATTCGTGGTAAATTACGAAAATTCACTGGACTCCGGGCAGGTTCCAGTGGACTGGAAGACAGCGTGTTGTTAAAAAAAAAGCGTGTCGGCCAAAGGCTGGTAACTATCTGCCAGTCGGTTCTACATCTGTAATCGAGAAAATGCAGATTAAAGAAGGAAAAGTGAGATGTCTGCATAGAGACGGTTGCATCAGGTACGAGCAGCATAGATGGAGGAATGGATGGTCGTGTTTGACAAATTCAATGGAGTTCTCGAGAATGTGACAATCGGGGTGGATGGAGGGGAACAGGTTGATGTTGTATTTTAGGAGTTCCAGAAGAGCAGGGAGGACCTGCTGCAACTGCACAAGGTGATTGTGTGGCCACACCTGGTGTATTGTGCGTATTTCTTGGGTTCCTTATTTGAGGAAGAATATAATGATTTCTGAGGTGGTACAGAGGAGGTTCTCCAGATTCATACCAGAGTTACCCGTTGAGGAGAGCATTTTGCATCAGTATTAACTGTGGAAAATGAAATGGAATATATAGAATCTCGGGAAATAGATGGTTACGTCTTGAAAAATATTATTTCAGAGGAGGAACTGCTGGACATCTTGAAACGCATGAAAGTGGATAAATCACCAGACATGATTAGGTGCACCCCAGGAATTTGTGCGAAGCAAGCGAAGTGATTGCTGGGGCTGTCACTGAGCTATTTGAATCATCTATAGTCTCAGCTGAGGTGCCAGAATACTGGAGGTTGTCTAATATGGTGCTACTGTTTAAGAAACATAGTCAGGACAAGCCAGGGAACCACAGACCAGTGAGCCTGACGTCAGTGGTGGGCAAGCTGTTGAAGGGAATCCTGAGGGAGAGGATGTGCATGCATTTGTAAAGTCAAGGACTAATTAGGGTGGTCAAGATGGCTTTGTGCGTGGGAAATCATGTCTCACAAACTTGATTGAGTTTTCTGAAGAAGTAACAAAGAGGATTGATGAGTGCAGAGCAGTAGATGTGATTTATATGGAATTCAGTAAAGCGTTCGACAAGGTTCCCCATGGGAGACTGGTTAGCAAGGTGAAATCTCACGCAATACACGGATATTTAGCCAGTTAGATATAGAACTAGCTTAAAGGTAAAAGGCAGAGTGTGGTGGTAGAAGGTTGTTTTTCAGAGTGGAGGCCTGTGATCAGTGGATTGTCACAAGAATCGGTGCTTGGTCCACTACTTTCCATTATTTATATAAATGATTTGGATGTGAGCATTAGAGGAATAGTTAGTAAGTCAGCAGATAACACCAAAATTGGAGGTGTTAGCGAAGAAGGTTACTTCAGAATTCAACGGGATCTTGATCCGGTGGGCCAGTGGTCTGAGAAGTGGCAGATGGAATTTTATTTAGAGAAATTTGAGCTGCTGAATTTTGGGAAAGCAATTATGAGCAGAGCTTATACACTTCGTGCTAAGCTCTTGGGGAGTGTTGCTGAACAAAGAGACCTTGGAGTGCAGGTTCATAGCTCCTTGAAAGTGGAGTCGCAGGTAGATAGGATAGTGAAGAAGGTGCTTGGTATGCTTTCCTTTATTGGTCAGAGTATTGAGTACAAGAGTTGGGAGGTCGTTGCGGCAGCATAGAACATTGGTCAGGCCACTTAAGGAATATTGTTTGCAATTGTGTTCTCCTTCCTGTTCGGAAAAAATGTTGTGAAACTTGAAAGGGTTCAGTACATATTTACAAGTATGTTGCAAGGGTGGCAGAATTTGAGGTATCGTGACAAGCTGAATACGCTGGGACTGTTTTCCCTGGAGTGTCGGAGGATGAGGGATAACCTTGTAGATGTTTACAACATCATGAGGGGCATGGATTGGATAAATTGAACTGAAGGCCAGAGTTTTAGGGTGAGAGGGAATAGGTATAAAAGAAACCCAAAGAGCAATCTTTTCACATAGAGCGTGATACGTGTATGGAATGAGGAAGTGGTGGAGGCTGATACAATTGCAACATTTAAACGGCATTTGGATGGGTATATGAATAGAAAGAGTTTGGGGGGATATGCGCCAGGTGCAAGAAAGTGGGACTAGATTGGGTTGGGATATCTGATCAGCATGGACAAGTTGGACTGAAGGGTCTATTTCCGTGTTGTTTGTCTCTATGACTCTATTACTGTATTCCTCTGTGAAAGGTTCAGCCGCCTGGGACTGTTGTCGCTAGAACTTGGAAGACTGATAGGGGATATTAGAGATAAGTATAAAATGATGAAATGGATCGATAATATAAAGGCCGACAAACTCTTTCCCTGCTGGTTGAGACTAGGACTAGGGAACATGGACTCAAGATTAGGAGAGTAGATTTAAGACAGAAATGAGGAAGAACAGCATCTCCCAGAAAGTAGTGAGTCTGTGGAATTTTGTGCCCAAGGAAGTCGTCGAGGCAGCTTCATTAAATATAATCAAGACACAATTGGATGGGATTTTCATGGTAGGGGAATTAAAGGTTATGGGGATAATGCAGGCAGGAGGAGCTGAGATGATGTATAGATCAGCCATGATCTTAATCAGTAGCAGAGGAGGCTCAATGGGCCAAATGGCTTACTGCTGTTGCGATTACTATGATACTATTAAAGTTTGCATATTCCCTTACGTTGGCTTCTGGGTTCTTGAGTATGGATAGTCTACCAATTCCAAACAGTTCTATAGAAACTGTTCCATCGCCTCGGATCAGCACTGTTCCACTTGCTGTACTGGGTGCATATAGGTCAGAAGGAGGAACACAGCATTGTATTCTGATTTTCTGAAGAACCGACGAGATTTGGCGTCGTGGGATCCTTGACTGTGTACCGTGGTTGTTCAGGTGGTTCTGTAAATATAGTGAATGTGGCTGTCTTCATTATTAAAATCAACTTAACATTTAGTACACTGAAGAATTCATGATGGTTTTAAAATATTATCAATTTCAAACTTAACTCATTGGAAAAAATATTTGCTTTCATCTATTCAGCAAGACAGTGTCTCAGGGTAACATTGTCCTTGGTACAATAAAGTCCAATATGTCTGCTCTTGATTTGAACAGATGATGAGCTGCAACGTTTATCATGATACAGAGTTTGAGAGAAATGTAATAAAATGTTTTCATCCCATATGGTGCTAACACTGAGCAGATCAGCTCCCAGAGTGAAATCTTACTTTTGTAGTCAAGGGATATCCCGGTTCATTCATAGTTTCCAGTTGAGGAACATGTGGATTAACTTCCATGGCTCACAGTCTTTTCCACACTTGATAATTACATCTGTAACCTGGAATGGCATGGTTATTTACGTCAGCCAATGTGTTCTTGAATATGCGCCAGTCTCCCAATTCCATGATTACAAGTTTTATTTTTGAAGTTTTACTGTGTCATTTTTTCAGTACAATTATTCCCAAAACGAAACAAATTTTGTTGACAATTAATAAGCAAAAAAGAGCAAAACTTACTCATTTCCCCATAAATATCATTTGCAGCCCTTCAACCCGAATGAAGTATCACTGCTATTTCGCTTTGAGATGTTTTACTGAAACATTAGCCACACCTTTACCAGATGCTGTTCTTCCTATTTCTTCAAAGAAAACAGATCAGATCACAAATTGCTCACATTCCAATATCTGGCATTTGAGATAGAGTCTGACTTTCCAGTTCTGATAATCTGAATTTAAAGTCAGTTCCAGCAGCTTATGAATTGCCTTCACAGATTAGGGGCTCGCAGCAAAGAAAGAAAAACCTGTCCTGTTACTAATATGAAATATTTCTTCTGAATTGAACCCGTCCTTCCCTTGTGGCTGTGTCTCGTTGTAAGGTTGCGGACGTTCACATTTATGTTCGTATCATCAGGTATTCGCTTCAGTACCTTCCTCTGGACTTGACCTAAATTACACAGTCCCCTGAAATCGATGTCTTCAGCGAAATGGTCAAAAAGAATTTCCGGTCTCCTGTTATGCTATGTAGAGCATCATAACACATTGTTTTATTGCGATCAGATCCTAAAGGCACAAATCACTGGCCACTTTTCTCCACAGTCTGCATTGCTGCTGGAAGATTTCTGTTCGCAGGCAGTCATGAATTGGCTGACTATTACTTGACAATGTCGACTGATGCTAACTTCTATAACTTAGGATGCAGTTTGAGCATCGAATATGTTTCGGAAAAAATGGGAAACCCAATGTGTGAGTGTGGGCGTGTTGTGTCCATGTGTGTGTGTGTGTCCATATATTATATATAATCCCTAACTGCAATGCAATCACACAGTAACTCGAGAAATATAGATTCAATCATTGAAAATATTTTATACGGACTTAGAACTCTGTACATAGTGCTTCCAATTCAAATCTGTAAATTTCAGATTGGCTGTTTAAATGTCAGGTAGTTACACAGAGGAACACAAAATAATATCAGCTTAAATCACAATCAACATTGTCTATTGCCTATGAGTAACAGAATGTTTTGTGATGAATTGCACTGAGATGTCGATGTTGGCCTCAAATATTCTGATGATTATATCTAAATTGGGCTTACAATCATCTTAATGTTCTTCACTTAAATTCTGACATGTTGAGATGGTAGTCAATTCGAAGTTGTCACAAGTGAAAGCCAGCCGCTGTGATTCGCCAAGTCTGTAGCATTGACCTCGGAACAATAGAAACTGGAATGTCAAATGGAACTTCCTGAACTCATTAGTGTCTGTCGTGACATGCTGCTTCCCGCTGCAATGGTTCATATGAGTTCATATGGGAAAATAAATGTGGCGAGTTCTGACGGAGATTCAAAAGACAGTTGAAGACGATGCAGGACTTCTTTCAAGCTGAAAGGGCAAACAGGATTCTGAATCGCTAAAGGAACTGAGTGCACAGCTTTTCAGTAACTCCCACACCCGATGAATAAATACACGTTTAAACATACAAATTAATCAATATTTATATACATACAGAATTCCAACCATCACTTAATCCATCATTTGAAGTTGTCCGACACATCAACGTCCAATTACAAATCCTGAAATGTGGGGTGAGGAGCGGTTGCAATGTGCTCTGTTTATTCTTTGGGTGAAGGGTTAAACCGAGTGCACTGGTAATATATATGTCACGGTCAGTTGGTGAACATGCTGGAAAATAGTGTACAGCTCACGAGGATTTCACTATCTTCAGATTTTGAACGATTGATTCAATAGTCTCAGCGATATTTCAGCCCATTCCTTAACTCGACTCTGATTTTCCTTTGGGTCCCAGCATAAATGAATGGATTGATACAGGAAGTCAAGAAGACAAGCATGAATCCGGTTTCTTCAAGAAGGAATGAATCTTCACTTAAATCGGATCCTGAGAAGTATCAACCTTAGCAACTCGCACATAGATAATCGTTATTACAAATAACAAACATAACAGGATAAAAGTGCCTGAGATGGTGAAAAGTAAAACAATTGATTTTCATCGCTTTTCCATTTCGGGATCACCACGATTCATCCTGTTGTTGTGGTCCCGCAGTCTCCTGCGGGCTCTGTTAGCCAATAGAATGTGTCTGACCTTCAAAATATTCAGCAGTAAAATCAGAATAAAGGGGAGACATGGGTTTGCAATGGGCCGCATCCGGTCATACACAGTCTAAGCTGGTGAAGTGTAAAATATTAATCTTACACTGCAAAACCAAGGCATTTTTTAAACAGGTCAGTGCAGATATAATTCCGATCACACGCACTGCCACCTTCTCTGTGCAATACTTTACTTTTCCCTTCTCGCAGCAAATAGCCACAAATCTATCAAAGGTAAAAGCCACTGTGAACCAGGCAGAGCTGTCAATAGCTGCATAATTAAAGGCCAAGCGGAGGCTGAATACTGGGGTGATAAACAGGAAACTGTATGGGAAATTAATCCCAGCAATCCGGTTTAATATTACAGCTGTGACTATGAGCATGTGATCCGTTATTGCCATGGGCACCAGGTAGTTCGTAATACATGCAGAGAGACTGCATCTTCTTCGGCACAGGATGATAATCACTGCCAGATTAGCTGGAATAGAGACAGCAAGACAGCCAGTTAGTCTGACTTACACTATGTGTGTGACACTGTGTGAATCTAAAAGTTACATTTTGACTCTAAATAGACTTGTACATTAAAACGATGATGTCTATTTTCGTGATGAGATCTTGATTTTTACAGCAGTGATATTAATGAAAGTCTGTAGCAGTGAGTAGAGTGCGTTCTTTCTTGACTATATTTTTTTTAGATTTATCTCTTGATTAAAATTAAAATATAAACCGGACTTATTAATCTAATGCGGGGAAGAGTTTTGTCGAGAAATACGACGGTGTTATTTTCTGGGTCTGGAGATTGTGAAGGAGCAAAAACGGCCTTTCGTAGAGTGATATGCGCTTCTTGTCAGATTTGGGAGTTTAAACAGAGTTTAAGATTACTGCGGATTACATCTGCCATGAGTGCTGTTCGTTGCGAATCATATGCGATCGAATGGATCAGTTGGAGAGACACTTAGAAGCAATGAGGAATTTGCAACAGCAACAGCATGTGTTGGATGGCAGTTAAAGGACGGGACGAAAGTCACAGCTACAGGCACATAGATGGGTTAACTTCAGGAAAGGTAAGAGAGATATGCAGCTTGTGAAGGAGTCTCCTGTGGCTATACACATTTAAAACAAGTATTCTCTTTTGGAAAATGTAGGGAATGATGGATTCTCAGTGGAACGTAGCACGAACAGCCAAGTTTCTGGGAATGAGACATGCAATGCAACGAGGGGTACGTCCGGTTCGAAGAGATCAATTGTGTTAGGGGATTCTCTAGTCAGAGGTATAGACAGACGTTTCTGTGGCCAGCAGCGAAAAAATCAGAATGGTGTGTCGCTTTCATTGTTCCAGGGTCAAGGATGTCTCAGGGGCGTGCAGAATGTTCTCAAGGGGGAGAGGGGCCAGCAAGAGGTCTTTGTCCACATTGGAACCAATGCCATCGGAAGGGAAAAACTTGAGATTCGGAAGGGTGATTGGCAAGAGTTGAGCAGGAATTTGAAAAGGAGGTTCTCAAGAGTAGTAATATCTGGATTACTCCCGGTGCTACGAGCAAGTGAGGGCAGAAATAAAAGGATAGAGCAGATGAATGCGTGGCTGATGAGCTGGCGTATGGGAGAAGGCTTCCCGTTTTTGGATCATTTGAATCTCTTTTGGGGAAGAAGTGACTGGTCCAAGAAGGACGGATTGAACCTAAATTGGCAGGGGACTATTATACTCGCAGGGAGATTTGCTAGAGCTGCTCAGGAGGATTTAAACTAGGAAGGAGGTTTGCAGATGACACCAAAATTGGAGGTGTAATGCACAGCAAAGGGGGTTATCTCAGGTTACAACAGGATCTGGCCCAGATGGGCCAAAGGGCTTGGAAGTGGCAGATGCAGTTTAATTCAAATGAATGCGAGGTTCTGCAATTTGGGAAAACAAATCTTAGCAGTACTTATACACTTAATGATAAGGACCTCGGGAGTGTTGCTGTACAAAGAGACCTTGGAGTGCAGGTTCATAGGTCCTTGAAAATGGAGTCACAAATGGATAGTATAGTAAAGAAGGCGTTTGTTCAGAGTATTGAGTACAGGAGTTGGGAAGTCATGTTGTGGCTGTACAGGACATTGGTTAGACCTCTGTTGGAGTATTGCATGCAATTCTGGTCTCCTTCCAATTGGAAAGCTGTTGTGAAACTTGAAAGGCTTCAGAAAATATTCACAAGAATGTTGCCAGGGTTGGAGGATTTGAATTATAGGAAGAGGTTGAACATACCGGGGCTGTTTTCCCTGGAGTGCTGGACGTTGAGGGATGACCTCACAGAGGTTTGCAAAATTATGAGAAGCATAGATGCGGTAAATGCACTAACTCTTTTCCCTGGGGTTGCGGAGTCCAGGACTAGAGGGCATAGTTTTAGGGAGAGGGGAAAGATGTAAAGAGAGCTAAGGGTCAACGCTTTCACACAGAGGGTCGTACGTGTCTGGAATCAGCTGCCAGAGGAAGTGGTGGAGGCTGGTACAATTGCAACATTTAAAAGGCATTTGCAAGTGTTTATGAATAGGAAGGGTTTGGAGGGATATGGGCCGGGTGTTGACAGGTGAGACTAGATTGGTTTGGGATATCTGCTCGGCAATGACGGGTCGCACCGAAGGGTCTGTTTCCATGCTGTACATCTCTATGACTCTATGACTGTACAATGTGTGTCAAAGACAATTGAACCACAAATAACATCTATTGGAAGAAAAAGAAAAAATTGTATACTCATTGAAAGTAATACAGACTCAAATACAGTAGAAACTATCAGATGACATCACTTAATTGATGAAAATGCTAACTTGGTTTTATATCGAAACTTTAAGTATGGAGACTAACAAACCCGTTGATAATGTCTCACTGGTGATCAAATGTGGCTGCTGCCAATGAATTGCTGTGAAATTGTTCACTCTGGGCAACTTTGGCATACAATTTACTCAACAATGCTGCGGGGTTCCCTTTAGGGGCTCCAATTTACTCCCACAGTTCAAGGATGCGCAGGAGAATTGGATTGGCCATGCTAAATTGCCTGTATTGTCCAGGAAAATGCAGTGGATGTGAATTACCCTTTATAAATGTAGAGTTACAGGAATAGCTACGGATGAGCCTGGGTGGCATGGTCTTTGCATATTTATTGGGGACGTGGC
The DNA here is from genome assembly GCF_020745735.1 of Hemiscyllium ocellatum. Taxonomy (NCBI): domain Eukaryota; kingdom Metazoa; phylum Chordata; class Chondrichthyes; order Orectolobiformes; family Hemiscylliidae; genus Hemiscyllium; species Hemiscyllium ocellatum. The sequence continues at coordinate 40,334 of NW_026867637.1, forward strand.
TTCTTTCCACATGTTGTGGATCATCTAATTCCGTGAACACGTTCAACCAGAATGAATTGAACAGTGATTACATTTGGCCAAGTACATCGGCATCGGGAAACTAATGAAATACTGAGATTTTCTCCTAAATACTTGAGATTTTTGGTGTCAACCTAGAAATTGGACATTACAGGTATTGCAGTCTAATTTGGATATATCGACCTCTCCGATGTAACGCTTAATTGGTTGGTACAAATAACTGATCTATGTCATTCTGTGATACCTTATGATTAGATTCCCTACAGGGGTGTGCAAACAGGTCCATCAGCCCAACAAGTCCACAGCGATCCTCCAAAAAGCAACCCCCCCATACCCATTCCCCTACATTTACCCCTCACTAATGTACCTAACGCTACGTGCAATTTAGCATGGACAATACACTAACCTGCACATCTTTGGTCTCTGGAAGGAAACCCACGAAAAGACGGGGAGAATGTGAAAACTCCACGCAAACAGTTGCCCGAGACAGGAATTGAACCCAGGTCACTGGTGCTGTGAGGTTCAGTGCCAACCACTGAGCCACCGTGCCGCCCCACAATAATTAAAACAGAAAACATGCAAGTCATACTATCAGCTGTGATACGTCTTCAATGCAGAGAAACTGTAGAAGATATAAACAACGTGAAACAATGTCCAATTCAAGCAGTAAGAAATTTTCTTGTTTCAGCCAAATGGATCACTGACTAATTTGACATTTGCTGTGTCACCGTCGAAGTCAATGCTGTGATAGATCTACATTTGCAACGTGATATAATGAGAAGAATTCACTTATTGTGAAGTCATAGACTCGCTAATATTAAGGGCAATTAAATGGGCATTGGATAAACACGCGGATGAAAATACAATAGTGTGGGTTAGATGGCCTTCAGATTGGTTGCACAGGTCCGCTCAAAACCGAGGGCCAAACGCTCTGTACCACGTTGCATTGTTCTTTGTTCAATGTGACAATGGAAATGGCACCATGGGTCCACATCAGCATGTTAATTACGGTACAGTCATTCGCCAAATGGACTGTGTGAATAATGCTGTGGCCCTTCATTTGCAAAGAAATAATAATTTGATAGGCACGTATAATTACAATACTGACATCATTTGCAACACAGCTATAATCGTGTATGAGAATTTTTCTTCAGGATTATTGCCAATGCCACAATGGAACTGGGTTCACATCAAAATAGTTTGGCCTAATTCGGCAGGGGGAAGGGGCCACAGACCGTTAGCAGAATAAGGGCGTCGCATTGTGTGGGAAACAATCAAGTCAATGAGAGTGCAACGATATCAATTTTCAAGGGACTAAGGCATGGCTGGTTGGCTTTTACTGTAATTCTGAGAGTATCACCGATAAACAGATGAACTAAAGTCATGAAAGTCAGAGATTGTAACTATCCTAACGACGTGGTTGAGGGACGGGAGGGTTGTTAACCTAACATTCCAGGATATAGAATCTCCAGGCGACATACAAGGAGGTAAAAGAGGAGGAAGTGTTGCAGTACTATTTAAGGAGTCAATTCCTGCAATAGCGAGACATGGTATATTGGAGTGCATTGTTGATTTCTGGATACAGCAGAAAGGAAAAAGGAAGTAAAAAGCGTCATCTGCATTGTGACGTGTTTATTATAGACTTCCAGTTTGTCAGCAGGAAACTGAGGAGCGCATTTGTGCCCAATACATGGAGGTGTGTAAAAATAAAACCAAAAGGGGCAATGATTTCAATGTTCCCATCGTTAACTGCTGTAGACACAATGTTAAGGAATTGGATGGAGGAGATTTCTTGAAATGCGTCGACAAGACATTTCAGACCAATATGCACAGAGTTCACAAAGTTGTTTTGGGACTAATTCTGGGGAATGAAGCCGGGCAGCTAATGCAGGTGGTAATGTGGGTGTGGTGGGTGCTCGCATTTTCATGACAGCGATCAAAACATGGTAAAAATTAAGCTTCTTCAGGACAAAAACAGACAGTTAAGTTTAAAAAACGGAAGTTTTGGATTGGGAGGGTGCAGCACTTTGTTAAATAAGGAAGGGTCTGTCCACGCTGGATGGAGAAGAAAAGCATTTGGATCAGTTCAAAAGGAAATGGGTAGGATAGAACCCCAACATTCTCCTTCTCCGGTGGTAACAAGATTAACAAGCCAGGAGACCTGTGAATGAACTGTGGATGCTTTCATCAGAGAGAGGTCATGCCTTTCAAATTTTATAGATTTTTTGAGGATATGACTAGGTGTGTTCACGAGGTAAAGAATGCAGTTTATTGGAGTATAACAAACCTTTTGACAATGTCCACATTGGTGACATACGAAAAAGGCCTAAGCACATGGGATACAAGGGAATTTTATCAAGTGGATTCAAAAGTGGATCATTTCCTGGAGGCTAGGCATGATCAGTAAGATTGCAGAAAAAAACAAAATTAGGAGGTATCGTTGATAGCGAGGAAGATCATTAAAAATTGCATTGGGATCTTGGTCAGATGGGAAAGTGGGAAGACGATTAGCAAATGGAATTCAGTACAGAGAAATGTGAGGTGTTGCACTCTGGAAAGTCAAACCACGGCAGAACTTACACAGCAAACGGTCAGTTCCTGAGTAGAAGGAGAAAGTGAGTACTGCAGATGCTGGAGATCTGAATCAAAAGGTGTGGTACTTGAATATCACAGCTGGTCAGGCAGCATCCGAGTAGCAGGAGAGTCAACGTTTTGATGACGAGCTGATGCTCGAAACGTTGACTATCCTGCACCCGGGATGCTGACTGACCGGCAGTGCTTTTCCAATACTAGAGTTCCTGAGGAGTGTTGTCGAACTGAGGAGTACATGTAAATTGTTCGGAGAAAATGGCTTCAAAGGAAACAGAGTGATGAAAAGGGATTTAGCGTGCTGGTCTTCATCAGTCAGGGTATTGAGTAAAGAAAATGGAACGTTATGTTACAATTGTCACAATTATCATAGAGTATGTTATCCATGTAAGACAAAAGACATTGTTAGACCTAAATATCTTACAAAAATGTACACTCTTAAGTCAGAGAAAATGAAATCATCAATTGAAAGGATTATGGAGGCGTTAAGACATTGAAAGCATTTAAGAAACATTCCAAACAGAAAAACATCAATAAAATGAAGTAAATCTACTCACGAAGTGGGGTAATCCATCACTTTAAACTGGACAAAGAGTAAAGAATCTTTGAAGATGGGTGACTGTTAAAGTGGGAGAATAGATGCAGCTAACCAGTGATTCCCGCAGCGAGTAACTAACTACAATAATTACCTGGAAGACCAATAGCTGCAAGGACGGGATAGTAAATGGCAAACACCAACCCTCTTGGTATTCCGTGCAATTCTAAGTGAAGCTCTGACCATGTCCAACACAATATTGAATCTCTGTCAAATTTATACAAGGTTTCAGAGAGCTACTTAAACTGTTTTGTTTCCACAGTAACAAATTTACTGTGAGAAAAGAGCTGGCTCAGCTTTGATATAATGGAATTTTGTCTTTTTTCACCGAATAAAAGAAGACTCTTTAAAAATCAGAGGGAAATATACCCACAACCTCATCCTTGCCAGTTGTAGATGCATTTTTGATGACAGCAACAATAACAGTGACCACCGCCTCATCCTTTTTAAGGCAATTAGTGCCTTCACATTGAGAATGCTCTCCATGGTGTTGTGTAATACCATCTCTGTGCTGAATAGGACAAGATTTCAACAGATTGAGCAGTACAATTATGGGCACCAGGAGGCGCTGCGAGCATTTATACAGGTAGAATGGCACCCCTGCACAAACTTCAACCTCATCGCACGTCATGCACCCCAATCTACCATTGCAATGATGTCCAAACGAATGGAGAGTGCAGGAGAGCGTTCCAGGAGCAACACCAAGATATATAACAATGAGTTGTCTCCTTGGTTTAGCTACCAAATACGATATGTTGCTCAACATGGACCAGCTTGGGACAAAGGGCCTTTCCCTGTGCTGTAGGACTCTATGGTTCTATGACTACATGATCACTTGTACATGAAAGGAGCATCATTCACCTCGAGAAGAATGGAGGTACTGTTGTGCTTTCTTGACAGTAGCATCAAAGTGGGATGACAAGGACGGACTGTGGTGATCAGCACTTCTCAGAACTAGATCGTCTCCACCTCATCACCATTAATGTATATAGTGCATTGCTCCCCCGAACACCCCCCCCCCCCCGCCCCCGCACCACTCCCGCCCCAAAGGAAACAATGACAAGCGCATTCATCTTGCAGACATTGAGGTACCGATTGGTATTTTTACATCATGTGTGCAAGCACTCTATCTCTTACCTGCATTTTTTCTCGTCTTTGTTTGAGATCTTGCTTATAATGTTGGTATCATCAGTGATCTAATAGATGAGGCTAGGACAGAATATGACCACACAGTCATTAGTATAGTGGCGGCCCAGCAAATGGCTGAGCTTTCAGCCATGTGGAGTGGCGATGTTGAAGATGATTGTGCAGGAGGTTTATGTGCCCATTCTCACTGATTGCTGTCTGTGGTTAGGAATTCAAGGAATCCAGTTGTAAGGGTGGAATAGAAACAGAGGTCTCGAAGTCTGGAGATTAATTTCGTTGGAATTATGGCGCTGAAGGAGGAAATTCAAGTCAATAGGTGGGAAACTGTGCTAATTACCCATGTTATTCAGGAATGAGCAGCAGTTCCAGGTAGATGGAATCTGTCAGGTGGATCTGTAGCCATGGTAGATGAATTGTAAGTGATCAAGGTAGGCTGGGTGGCTAGAGTTGATGTGGATCATGACTAACCTCTTGTAGCATTTTATAATAGTGGAGGTTTGCGGCACTGGGCAGTAGTGACTGGGCATACTGAAGAAGATTTCTGATGATGGTGATGTTCTTGAAGTAGGTGGAGTCTTCAATTCATAAAAAGGAGAGGTTAGAAATGTCAGCAAATATGCCCTTCAGCTGGTACACACAGGATCTGAATGCATGGCCAGAGAATCCACCTGGGCACATCTCTTTAGTTGGGTTCACTCACAAAAAAACCTCTCTGCGTCTGCTGCGGGGACTGCTGGAACTGATATGTCGAAGTCTTTGGAGGCAGAGGACAACATTTGAATGACCTACTGGACCATATAGAATCTCGAGAAATAGATGGTTACGTCTTGAAAAATGTCCATAATACAGAGGAGGAAGTGCTTAATGTCTTGAAACGCAAAGTGGATAAATCCCGAGGAAGTGATCAGGTGTACCCTAGACCTCTGTAGGAAGCTAGAGAAGTGATTGCTGGGCCAAGAACTGAGATATTTGTATCATCGATAATCACTAGTGCGTTGCCAGAAGACTGGAATTTGGCTGACATGGTGCCACTGTTTAAGAAAGCTGGTCTGGACAAGCAAGGGAACTATAGACCAGTGAGCCTGACGTCAGTGGTTTTCAAGTTGTAGCTGAGGGACAGGATGTACATGCATTTGAAAAGGCAAGGATTGATTAGGGATAGTCAACATGGCTTATTGCGTGGGAAATCATGTCTCACAAACTTGATCGAGTTTTTGTTTGAAGAAGTAACAAAGAGGATTGATGAGGACAGAGTGGTAGATGTGATCTATATGGACTTCAGTAAGGCGTTCGACATGATTCCCCAAGGGAGACTATTCAGCAAGGTTAGAACTCATGGAATACAGGGAGAAGTAGACATTTGGATGCAGAACTGGCTCAACGGTAGATGACAGATGATGGTGGTGGAGGAGGCTTCTTTTTTGGACAGGAGGCATGTGACGAGTGGAGTGCCAAAAGGTTTAATGCTGGGTCCACTACATTTAATCAATAATATAAATGATTTGGATGTGAGCATAAGAGGTATTGTAAGTAAGTTTGCAGATTGAAACCAAAATTGGAGGTGTTGTGGACAGCGAAGAGGGTTACCTCAGATTGCAACGGGATCTTGATCAGATGGGTCAATGAGCTGAGAAGTGGCAGATGGCGTTGAATTTAGACAAACGTGAGATGTTGCATTTTGGGAAAGCAAATCTTAGCCAGACTTATACACTTAATGAACAGGTCGTAGGGAGTGTTGCTGAACAAAGATATCTTGGAGTGCAGGTTCATAGCCCCTTGAAAGTGAATAGGACAGTGAAGAAAGAGTTTGGTATGCTTTCATTTGTTGTTCAGAGTATTGCGTACAGGAGTAGGGAGGTCATATTGCAGATGTAAAGGACATTGGTTAGGCCACTGTTGGAATATTGTATGCAATTCTAGTCTCCTTCATATAGGAAAGATGTTGTGAAACTTGGAAGGGTTCAGAAATGATTTACAAGGATGTTGCCAGGGTCGGAGGGTTTGGGCTATAGGGAGAGGTTGAATAGGCGAGGGCCGTTTTCTCTGAAGCGTCAGAGGTTGAGGGGTGACCTTATAGAGGTTTACAAAATCATGAGGGGCATGGATTGGATTCATCGAAAAAGTCTTTTCCTTGGTGTGGCGGAGTCCTGAACTAGCGGGCATAGATTTAGGGTGAGAGGGGAGAGATATAAAAGAAGCCCAAGGTGTAATGTTTTCATGCAGAGGGTGATACAGAATATATGGAATCAGCTGCCAGAGGAAGTGGTAGAGGGTGATACAATTGCAACATTTAAAAGGCATCTGAATAAGTATATGAATATGAAGGGATTGGAGCGATATGGGCCAGGTGATCGTAGGTGGGACTAAATTGGGTTGCACTGCTGACTAGATATCTGGTCAGCATGGACGAGTTGGACGAAAGGGTCAGTTTTTGTGCTGTACATCTCTACATCTCTATGACTCTATGAGAGGTTGCACTACGTGGGACTGTACACGCTAGAATTTGGAAGATTGACAGGGGATCTTACAAAAACATTAAAAATGATGAAAGGGACAGATAAAATAAAGGCCAACTAAATGTTTCCCCTGGTGGATGAAACTAGGACTCGAGAACATGGACTCAAGATTAGGGGGAGGAGATATAAGACAGGGATGCGGAAGAACGTTTTTTCTCTCGGAAAGTAGTGAATCTATGGAATTCTGTGCCCAAGGAAGCAGTAGAGACAGCTTCGTTAAATATATTAAAGACACAGTTGGATGGGATTGTCATGGTCAAAGAAGAAAAGATAATGGGAGTACTGCAGGTAGGAGGAGCTGAGACAATGTGGAGATCAACCATGATCTTAATGAATGGCAGAGCAGGCTCAATGAGCGAAATGACCTGCTGCTGGTTCTATAATATATTACTATCAAAGTCTGCAACTGTACTGGCATATTCAGTTCCGTTGGCTCTTGAGTTCTTGAATATGGACAGTCTGCCATTTCCAAACAGTTCCATCGAAGCTGTTCCATTACCTCCGATCAGCACGGTACCACTTTCTGTACTGGGTGCTTATTAGCCAGGAAGAGGAACACAGCATTGTGTTCTGATTTTCTGAGATACAAACGAGATATGATGTTGGCTGTGTAGCATGGTTGTCCAGATGGTTCTGTCAATATAGTGAATGTGGTTGTCCTCATGATTAAAACCAACTTCGCATTTAGGTCACTGAAGAATTCATAATGGTTTTAAAATCTCGTCAATTGCAAACTGAACTCACTGGAAAAAATATGTTTATTTTCATGTTTTTTTGCGAGCTAGTGTCTCAGGGTGACTTGGACGTTGGTGCAAATAAAGTCCATTATGTCTGCTCCTGACTTGAACAGAAAATGAACTGCAATGTTCATCATGATACAGACTTTATGTAGATTATACAGACTAAATGTAACACAATGTTAGGATCCCATATGGTGCTAACACTGAACAAATCAGAACCCAGAGTGAAACCTTTCTTCAGTAGGCAAGGGATATCCCGGTTCATTTACAGTTCCTAGTTCAGGAACATGCGGTTTGACTACCTTGGTCTGCAATCTTTTCCACACTTGCTAATGAAGTCAGTAACTAGAATGGCTAGTTATTTAGGTCAGCCAATGTGCTCTTGAATGTGGGCCAGTCTATCTTTTCCATGATTATAAGTTTTATTTTTGAAGATTTACTGAGTCAGTTTTTCACGAAAATTGTTCTCAAAAGGAAACAAATTTCGCTAGAATTAATAAATGACAAGTAGTTAAAATTACTCATTTCCCCAGAAATATCATGTACAGACCTTCAAGCCCAATGAAGTGTCACTGCTACTTTCGCTTTAAGACGTCTCACTGAAACAATTGGCCACACCTTCACCAGGTGCTATTCTCTCTATTTCTTCCAGAGAAACAGAAATGCAGTCTAACTCACAAACTCCTCACATTCCACCATCTGGCATCTGAGAACGAGTGTGACTTTCCAGTTCTGATTATCTGAGTTTAAATTCGGTTCTAGCAGCTTAGAAATTGCTTTCAGGATCAGAGGTTCAGGCATAGAAAGAAAAACCTGTCCTGTTGCTAACATGAAATATTTATTATGAACTGAACCTGTTCTCCACTTGTGGCTGTGTTTCATTATAAGTTGCTGACGTTCAAATTTGTGAACGCATCATCAAATACTCTCTTCCGTACCTACCTAGTGGCTTGTCCTAAAGTACACAATGCCCTGAATTCGAGGTCTTTAGTTCAATGTTCCAGATGAATTTCCGGCCTCCTGTTATGTGCAGCATCACACTGCCCTATTGTGACCAGACCCAAAAGGCACACATCACTGGCCACCTTTCTCCACAGTCTGCATTGCTGTTGGAAGTCTTCTCCTTGCAGTCAGTGATGATGTTACATGATGTTGCAGACTGTTACATGACAACGTGGACTGGTGCCAACTGTTGTAACTTAGGATGCAGTCTTAGCGTCGAAATGTTTAGAAATAAATGGAAATCTACATATGTGTGAGCAAATGTAAATATATTATAGATGTTTTTAAATTCTAATTGTAATGCAATGACACAATAACTGGAGAAATCTCGATTCAAATTGTGAAATACTGTGTGTGGAATTAGAACTATTTAAACAGTGCTTCCATTTCAAATGTGTAAATTTCAGATTAGTTGTTTAACTTAAATGTTCGATAGTTACACAGAGGAACACTAAATAGTATCAACTCAAGTCATGTTCAATGTTGTCTATTGTCCATTATTAAGAGAATGGTTCGTGATGAAATACACCTCGATTTCAATGGTGGCCACAAATATTGTGATGATTGTATCTCAATTGGGATAGGTCTATCAGCAGAAATGAGATTGCCATCCTCTTAAAGTTCTCCACCTAAATTCATGTTGGGACAGTAGTCAATTAGGAGTTGCCACAAGTGAAAGCCATCTGCCATGGTTCGCAAAAACTGCAGGATTGACCCAGCAATAATAGAAACTGAAATTGCAAAGGAATTTTCCTGAACTCATTAATGTCTTTCGAGACATTCTGCTTCGTGGTTCATATGGTCTTACTGCTGTGTTACGGTGGGAAAACGAGATGATTTCACCAATGGCAACACCGAAACCGGCTGAGTGAGTACTATGACAGGAAGTGAGAATCTGTATGATGATTCCACATTCCTAAATGTGTGCAGAATCCAGAGAGATCAGGGGCCTCATGTATTCACGCCAGGAGAGTGTCCAATATTAAATTTGAATCCTTTAAATCGTCTGAATTGCATTGATGTGATTAGCAAGAAATATCAGCATTCGATGCCAGAACAATGTCAGATTCACGTTACACCACCGTACAGTGTGAATTTCTCAGTGATTGTTGCACAATCAGTGCAGAGAGGACGGACAAGGGCCATGCCCTTTTCAGCAGGATATATACCTACAAGAATATGGGCGTCATCTGCGTGTGTGAGAGTTGAGTTGATTTCGTTAATTGTACTCACATGTACCTGAGTACAGTGAAACGTTTTATTTTGTGAGCATTACAAAAAAATCAGAGCTAACAAGGACGTACACATTCGAAGCAGTTAGGCAGAACAAGGTTATGTTTGTGCAAGAGGTGTTCCAGTAAGATCCATATTAGTAAGATCAGCAGTGTTTAAAGTTGGAGAAGTTTGTTCAACCGTCTCAGAACAGCAAGAAAGCTGTTCGTCAACTTGTTGCTGCTTGTGTTCAGGCTTCTGAGTTTTCCGTCTGAAGGAGAAGGGTTGTGAGAGTATCTGTTTCTGTTGAATTTTTGTGTTTATGCTCATGTGTGTTTAACGGGTGCTTAGGAGGAAATTATATACCAGCAGGGGAAGAGAGCTAAAACAGAAATGAACGGACAAGAATCAGAGGGAGCATGGTCACCCCCACGTCTTTGAAGGTCATGGCCCTACGTCGGGAAGGAAAGTAGGTAGACAATTTAAAAATTGTGATACGGATGTGACGTCACAATATAGTTATTAAACGAAGGAAAGGCTTGAGAGACAAGCTGCGCGTCAATAGGTGTAGTACTCACATGTGCACGACCAGGGACTAAAGTCCGAAATGATGACCAGTCAGAAGCTTACTTTATCCTCTCATAAACTTTCTCTCTCTTGCAGATTATGTAAATCTGCAGCTCTATTCTGAGCCTCTGGAAAGCTCCCCACTTCCTGGATACAGGAACAGATCTCATGGTACATATTGCGTAGTTCTCGTGAATTTCTCACCTGAAACCATCCCCTCAAATTGGCAAGGGTGTCATGGGAGTGGTAATAGGCGTACAAGCAGCGGAGTGCAGAACAGACAAAAGGCAGGAACAGAAACAGACAGAGATGGTTCCAGACATTCACATTCTGAAAAATGTCGTATGAATACTCTGCCTGAAGCTGATGAACGACCTTGATGTTCGTATGACGGGTACAGAGGAGATTATTTGAAAGAAATGTGGCAAGTTCTAACATAGATTCAAAAGGCAGTGGAAAACAATGCAGGACATCTTCAAGCTGAAAGAGCAGGCAGGATCCTGAATTGCCAAAGGAAGTGTGTGCAGAGCTTTCAGTCACTAAAGCACTCGATAAATAAGAACACATGTAATCGTACAAACATACACACACACACACATATGTATATATATATATATATATATATATATACACACACATACATATTTCCATCCATCAATTAATCCATCATTTGATTTTTTTTCTGACTGAACAACGACCGATTACAAATCCTGAAATGTGGAGTGGGTTAAGTGGGGGCATGGTCGCTGTTCATTCTTCAACTCTCACTTTGGGTGATGGTTTAAGCCGAGTGCACGTGTGGTACATGCTGGACAATAACATACAGCTAGTGAGGATTTGACCATCTTCAGATTTTGAACGATTGACTCAATAGTCTCAGCGGATATTTCAGCCCATTCCTTAACTCGACTCTGATTTTCCTTTGGGTCCCAGCATAAATGAATGGATTGACACAGGAAGTCATGAAGACAAGCATGTATCCGGTTTCTTCAAGAAGGAATAAATCTTCACTTAAATCGGATCCTGAGAAGTAAGCAACTTTAGCAACTCTGACATAGATAATCGTTATTACAAATAACAAGGAGAACAAGATAAAAGTGCCTGAGATGGTGAAAAGTAAAACAATTGATTTTCTTCGCATTTCCATTTCGGGATCACCATGATTCATCCTATTGTTGTGGACCCGCAGTCTCCTGCGGGCTCTGTTAGCCAATAGAATGTGTCTGACGGTCAGAATATTCAGCAGTAAAATCAGAATAAAGGGGAGACAAGGGTTTACAATGGGTCGCATCCAGTCATACAGAGTCCAAGCTGGTGAAGTGTAATATGTTAATTTTAAAATGCAAAACCAAGGTATAGAGTTAACTATGTACATGGGTTCGTTTACAAAATACACAAAGGCATTTTTTAAACAGGCCAGTGCAGACACAATTCCGATCACACGCACTGACACTTTCTCTGTGCAATACTTTACTTTTACCTTCTGGCAACAAATAGCCACAAATCTATCAAAGGTGAAAGCCACTGTGAACCAGGCAGAGCTGTCAATAGCTACATAATTAACGGCCAAGCGGAGGCTGCATACTGGGGTGATAAACAGGAAGCTGTATGGGAAATAAATCCCAGCAATCCGGTTTAATATTACAGCTGTGACGATGAGCATGAGATCAGTTATTGCCATAGCCACAAGGTAGTACGTAATACATGCAGAGAGACCGCATCTTCTTCGGCACAGTATGAGAATCACTGCCAGATTAGCTGGAATACAGAGAACAAGTGAAACATACGGTCTGACATTTAGAATGCATATGTGTGACACTGGACAAAACGTCAATTTACATATTTGACTCAAACGAAATCATACATTTTAATGATACTGCGCGTATGGTTGCGATGTGATCTTGATTTTACTGCAGTGATATTCATGTATGTCAATGACAATTGAATAGACAAATGACACATATTGGAAGACTAAGAAAATAATTGTAATCTCATTGAAAATAACACATATTCAAGTACAGAAGAAATAGTCAGATGACATCACGAAATTGGTGAAAATTTTAACGTGTTTTTATATGAAAACAATCACTATGGAAACTGTCAAAAGCGTGGGAAATGACTCAGTGGTGATCAAGTGTGGCTGCTTCCAATGAATTGCTGTAAAATTATTCTCACTGTGCAATTTTGGCATTCAATTTATTCAGCAATAATGTTGATTTCCTTCAGGTACTCCAATTTACTCCCACAATCCAAGGATGTGCAAGAGACGGAGATTGGTCATACTAAATTGCCTGAATTATCCAAGAATATGCAGGCGGGGTAGATTACCTATGGCAAATGTGAAGTTACAGGAATAGCTACGGGATGAGACTGGGTGGGATGGTCTTTGCAGACTTAATGGATAAATGGCATCTTCCCGCATTCTTTGGATAACCTGAATCTATGAATATGTACTAACAGAATGAAGTGAATGAAAGTTAAATTTGTCCAAAACTGCAGAGTATATCAGCATCTAGAAAGCCAATGAAATATTGAGATTTTCTCCCCATAACTTGAGATTATTGGGGTCAATCTGGACCATTGAGTATGACAGATATTGCAGTCTAATTCTGATATGCCGACGTCTACGATTAAATATTTGCTTGGTAGTGCATTACGTGGTACAAAAAACTGATCAATTTCATTCTGTTATGAATATTTGAAACAGAGACCATGCAAGAGTTATTACCAGCTTGAAAATATGTTTAATGCGAAGAAACGGTAGAATATATGAACAATGTGAAATAATGTCAAATTCTAAGACAAGAAGAAAATATCAGTTCAGCAGTAAGAAATTCACAATCTTCAGTGATAGTGCATGTGAAAGAGGACAGATCGGTTGAAACAGTGACAATTAAAGACTGAGGACAGAAATATTGTGCTGCGAGGTCTGGACAAACACGAACCAGTCATTGTCAGGAACTGGTCACAATACATATGTTTCTGTTCATCTTTCAATGCTTAATGATGCACCTTCAACAAATTCATCCGGAAACTGATTGAGATAGCTCGAAATACGATGAAGGATGACATTTAACCTATTCACCTCCTTTCTGAATGGACATTGTGTGGGCAACAAGGAAATCGAATGAGATACGAATATGGAGCTTCAGGTCGATGTGCAAAATTGCTACTGACAAGGATTCAAGACCCATCAGATGGAGAGAATTTTCTTGTTTAAACCACATGGTTCAGTGACAATTTTGATATTTCATGTGTCACTGTCGAAATCAATGCTGTAATAGATCTATATTCACATCATGATATCATTGCACGAATTCACACATAGTTGACTTGCCAACATTAAGGGCTTTTCAATGTGCATTAGATAAAGACACGGATGAAAATGGTTGGTTAGACGGCCTTCAGATTGGTTCCACAGGTCAGTCCCAAATCAAGGACCGAATGGCGTGTGCCACTTGTATTATTCAATGTTCTGTGTGACAATGGATAAAACATCACGGACCCACATCAGTATGTTCACTACGGTACAGTCATTCGCCACAAGGATTGTGTGAAACATACAATAGCCCTTCATTTACACAGAAATAATCATTTGGTAGGCACTTTTAGGTGCAACACTGACATCATTTGCAACACAGCTTTAATCGTGTCTGAGAATGTATCTCCAGGAATATTGCTAATGCCACAATGGATCTGGGCTTACATCAAAATACTTCAGCCTAATTCGGCAGGGGAAGGGGGCACAGAGTTAGCAGTGGCACTGCATCGTACAGTAAACAATCATGTAAATGAGAGAGCAGCTATATCAATTTGTAAGGTGCTGCAGCATGGCCTTCACTTTAATTCTGGGAGTGTCAGAGATAAACGGATGAGTGAAGGCCATGAAAGTATGAGCAGAGTGTCAGCAGGAAACTGAGGAGCAAAGTTTTACCCAATTCATGAAGGTGTGTAAAGATAAAATTAAAATGGGCAGTGATTAATTGCATCATTAACTGTTATAGACACAGTGTTAAGGAATTCGATGGAGCAGATATCTTAAAATGTGCTGACAAGCCATTTCAGGGCAATGTCCACAGAGTACAACAAGATGCAAAGTTGTTCTGGGCCTAATTCAGGGGAATGAAGTTGGATTGATAATGCAAGTGGTGATGGGGGAAGGCTGTTTGGGAGCATTTTCGTGACAGCGATCAAAACGTGGTAAAAATTCAGCTTCTTATGAACAAAGAGAAATAGACAAGTTACAAAAAGGAAGGGTTGGTTTGGCAGAGAGCAGCACTTAGTTTAATAAGGCAGGGTATGGCCAAGGAAGATGGCGGAGAAGAGCAGTGTGGCCAGTTCTTAAAGGAAATTGGGAGGATAGAAGCCATGTTCCTTCTCGTGTGATTGGAAGACTGACAAACCTGGATACTTGCAGATGACCAATGATATGCAGTGTGCAATATGAAGAAAAAGAGAAGTTTTTAGCAGGTACATGGGACCAAATCAATGAAGGCAATAGTGGAGTGTAGAAAGTGCAGAATGGAGCTTGAGAAAGCAATTAGGTAAACAAAGAGGATATATGAGAAGGCTTTGGCTGGTAAAAGTAGGGCAAGTTTCGAAATAGTCTGTAAGTATATCAATGGAAAGAGTATGACCAGGTAAAGTGTAAGGTCCAATACGGAAGAACGAAGCAATTTTTTTGTGGATCAGGAGGACTTGTGGAGGGTTGAAACCAATACAGTGCATCCATCTTCACTCAAGGAACTCGGAGGAGTCACAGACATGTTCTTGGACTGTTTGGAAGTGTTCATAGGCTTAAAGGTGGACAAATCATCAAGTCCAGATGAGGTGTGTCCAAGGTTACTGTGAGATCCAAGGGAAGAGCTTGCAGGGTCTGTGACCAGAATTTTTAAGTCGCCTCGGGGCACGAGAGAGGTTGCAGTAAATTTGAGGACAGGTGATGTGTTTTCAATAATTAAGAAGGGTTGTTATGAAAAGAATCAGAGAACTGCCGACCAGTGATTCCCGCATCAGTGGCAGGGAAATACTTTTAGAAACGTCTGAAGAAGAACGTGTATCTTTACAGGGAGTGGTAAGGCTGAAGTAGGCGAGGCAGCATGGCTTCGTCAGAGGGAGGTCATGCCTTTCAAATGTCATCGTTTCTTTCTGAGGAGATGACCAGGTGTCCATGTAAGGGCTGTGCAGTTAATGTCGTTTTTATGAATTACAACAACGCTTTTGATAATGTCCCACATAGAAGACTTATCAAGAAGGCCAATGCACATGGGATCCCCGGTAGTTTGATCACGTAGATTCAGAATTGGCTCAGTTACAGGAGACTAGTCAAAACGTTAGGCCTCATGGGATCCAGGGACAGCTCGTTAATTTGATTCAAAATTGGTTCGATAGAAGGAAGCAAATGGCGATGGTTGAGGATTCTTTAATGCACTGGAGGTCTGAGACTAGTCTTGTGCTACAGGGGTCAGTGGTGGGATATTTGTTCTTTGCTATCTATGTAAATGTTCTGGATTCAATGCACAAGGCATGATTAGTAAGTTTGCGGATAATACAAGATTAGTAGGCATTGTTGATTGCAAGAAAGGCTATCAAGAATTACACAGGGATCTTGGTCAGATGGGGAAGTGGGCTGGCAATTGGCAAATGGAAAGCAGAATATTAAAACGGCAAGCGTTGCATTTTGGAAAATCAAACCAAGGTAGAAAGTTAACAGTAACTGGCAGGGTCCTGAGGAATAAGAGGAAGTGAGGACTGCAGATGCTGGAGATCAGAGTCAAAAGTGTGATGCTAGAAAATCTGAGCTGGTCAGGCAGCATCAGCGCCGCAGGAGAGTCCATGTTTTGAGAATAAACGCTTGAGAAGAGCATGGACCAAAATATTGTACAAGTACATATAACTTGAATTCTGAAGGAATTAAATAATCAAATTTAATAAATTATCACATAAATAGACGCGTTAAGACGTTGCAAGCATAAAAACAATCTTCCAAAAACAAATACAGCAGTAAAATGAAGTGAACGTACTGCAGAAGCAGAATAATGCATCACAGGAAATGGGACAAAGAGTGTAGACAAAGAGTTCAAGACGAATAGTCGATCCAGCTAACCAGTGATTCCCGCAGCTAGTAACTAACTACAATAATTACCTGGAAGGCCAATAGCTGCAAGGACGGGATAGTAAATGGCAAACACCAACCCTCCTGGTATTCCATGCATTTCTAAGCGAAGGTCTGACCACGTCCAACACAACATTGAAAACCTGGCAAATTTATACAAGGTTTCAGCCTCCAGGGAGCTAATTAAACTGGTTTGTTTCTACAGTAACCAATTTACAGTGAGGAAAGCGGTGGCATCAACTATTGCCCAGCTGCTCCTTATGTTTTGACAGAATATTTTTTTTCATAGAACCAGGGATGTGTCTAAAGCAATGTCCGGCATAATCCAGTTTTTGTTTCGTTATCTTTAAAGCGAGCTAGTTGTTTCGATACTGGAAACAAACCAAATCAATTGAATTAATCACTGACTTCAGTCAGAAACGCACATCTTTCTTGAAAAACGCAAGCAAGTTCAAGTAGACAGCTCTCAGAGAGCGTGATCACCAATCAGGCACAATGTGTTTCTAAGTCTCTGTGAGAATAACATAGACACTTGGAGAAGCACTGCGGGTGGTAAGGGCGCAGAATGCACTGGGTCCGGGGATTTCAGTGTTTGACATGAAGAGTGACTCAGCAGCAGCAGCATTCAGATCAACTGGTTGTTTCATAATGTCCATGATTGCTAAACTAGTGTGTAACTGGTGGGGTGTGAACCAACCAGAGGGAAATACATATTCGACCTCATCCTTGCCAGCTGCAGATGCATTTGTCAGACAGTATCAATAAGAGTTACCACTGCACAGTCCTAGTGAACGCAAGGTCGTGTCTTCACATTGAGAATTCTCTCCATGGTGTTGTGTAATACCATCACCATACTAAATGGGGGACAAGATTTGTACAGATCCACCAGCACAATTCTGGGCACCAGGAAGCGCTATGAGCATCTATAGCGGTCGAATGGCATTTCAGCGCAATTTTCAAACTCATCGCATGTCATATACCCCAATCAACCATTGCAATTAAATCCAGATCAATGGAGAGAGCAGGAGGGCACACCAGGAGCAGCACCAAAAATATATAACAAGGAGGTGTCTCCTTGGTTAAGCTGCTAAATAGGACATTTTGGTCAGAATGGACCAGTTTTTGCCAAAGGGCCTTTTCCCGTGCTGTAGAACTCTATGACTACATGATCACTTGCACATGATAGCAGCATCAGCAGCAAGTGACAGTCAGAACGAAACAACCTGACAACCAGTAATCTCAACTGTGAGATTCGACGTTTCGGGCGTAAGCCCTTCTTCAGGAATGAATATAATGATTTTAGAGGCGGTACAGAAGAGGTTCTCTAGGTTGATTCCAGAGATGAGGGAGTTACCCGTTGAGAAGAGCATTTTGCACAAGTATTTACTGTGGAAAAGGACATGAAACATATAGAATCTCGGGAAATAAATGGTGATGTCTTGAAAAATGTCCATATTTCAGAACAGGAACTGCTGGATACCTTGAAACGCATGAAAGTGGATAAATCACCTGGACATGATCAGGTGCATCCCAGGAATGTCTGGGAAGCAAGCGAAGTGATTGCTAGGCCTGTTACTGAGATATTTGTATCATAAATAGTCTCAGCTGAGGCGCCAGAAGACTGGAGATTGTCTAATATGATGCCACTGCTTCAGAAAGGTCGTCAGGACAAACCAGGGAACAAAGACCAGTGATTGATGAAGGGCTCTGGCCCGAAACGTCGAATTTCCTGTTCCTTGGATGCTGCCTAACCTGCTGTGCTTTAACCAGCAACACATTTTCAACTTAACTAAGACCAGTGAGCCTGACCGTGGTCAAGATGACTTTGTGCGTCGGAAATCCTGTCTCACAAACTTGATTGAGTTTTTTGAAGAAGTAACAAAGAGGATTTATTAATGCAGAGCAGTAGATGTGATCTATATGGACTTCAGTGAGGCGTTCAACAAGGTTCCCAATGGGAGACCGGGAAGCAAAGTTAAATCTCATGGAATACAGTGACAATTAGCCAGTTAGATACAAAACTGTCTCAAAGGTAGAAGGCAGAGGGTGGTGGTAGAAGGTTGCTTTTCAGAGTGGAGGCCTGTGATCAGTGGATTGCCACAAGAATCGGTGCTTGGTCCACTGCGTTTCATTATTTATGTAAATTATTTGGATGTAAGCATAAGAGGAATAGTTAGTAAGTCTGCAGATAACACCAAAATTGGAGGTGTTATCTCTGAAGGTTACCTCAGATTACAACAGGATCTTGATCAGGTGGGCCAATGGGCTGAGAAGTGGCAAATGGAGTTTTATTTAGATAAATTTGAGGTGCTGCATTTTGGGAAAGCAAATGTTCGCAGGACTTATACACTTAATGGTAAGGTTCTAAGGAGTGTTGCTGAACAAACAAACCTTGAAGTGCAGGTCCATAGCTCCTTGAAAATGAAGTCGCAGGTAGATGGGATAGTGAAGAAGGCGTTTGGTATGCTTTCCTTTATCGGTCAGAGTATTGAGTACAAGAGTTGGGAGGTCATGTTGCGGCTGTATAGGACATTGCTTGCAATTCTGTTTTCCTTCCTGTCGGAAAGATTTCATGAAACTTGAAAGGGTAAAGAACATATTTACAAGTATGTTGCCAGGGTTGCAGAATTTGAGGTATCGTGAGAAGTTGAATAAGCTAGCACTGTTTTCCCTGGTGTGTCAGAGGCTGAGGGCTAACCTTGTAGAGGTTTACAAAATCATGAGGGGCGTGGATTGGACAAATTGAACTGGAGGGCAGAGTTTTAGGGTGAGAGGGAATAGGTATAAAAGAAACCCAAAGAGCAATCTTTTCACACAGAGTGCGATACGTGTATGGAATGAGCTGCCAGAGGAAGTGGTGTAGGCTGGTAAAATTGCAACATTTAAACGACATTTGGATGGGTATATGAATAGAATGGGTTTGGGGGTTATGTGCTTGGTGCTGGCAAATGGGACTAGATTGGGTTGGGATATCTGGTCAGCATGGACAAGTTGGACCGAAGGGTCTATTTACCTGTTGTATATCTCTATGACTCTATTACTCTATTCCTCTGTGAAAAGTTCAGCCGCCTGGGACTGTACTCTCTAAAATTTGGAAGTCTGAGAGGGGATATTAGAGATAAATATAAAATGGTGAAATTGATAGATAATATAAAGGCCGACAAACTGTTTCCCTGCTGGGTGAGACTAGGGCGAGGGAACGTGGACTCAAGATTAGGAGAGTAGATTTAAGACACAAACGAGGAAGAACAGCTTCTCCCAGAACGAAGTTAATCTATGGAATTTTCTGCCCAAGGAAGTAATAGAGGCAGCTTCATTATATATATATTCAAGAAACAGTTGGATGGGATTTTCGTGGTAGGGGAATTAAAAGTTATGGGGATAATGCAGGCAGGATAAACTGACATGATGTATAGATCAGCCATGATCTTAATAAATAGCAGAGGAGGCTCAATGGGCCAAATGTCTTACTGCTGTTGCAATTACTATGATAGTAGATAATATACTATGACGCATATTCAGTTACATTGACTTCTGGGTTCTTTAATATGGACAGTCTATTAATTCCAAACAGTTCTTTAGAAACTGTTCTATTGCCTCAGATCTGCACTGTACCATTTGCTATTCTGGGTGCATATAGGCCAGAAGGAGCAACACAGCATTGTATTCTGATTTTCTGAAGTACCAATGAGATATGGCGTGGTGGGATTCTTGACTTTGTACTGTTGTTGTTCAGATGGTTCTGTAAATATAGTGAATGTGGCTGTCTTCATGATTAAAATCAACTTAACATTTAGTTCATTGAATAACTCATGATGGTTTTAAAATCTTATCAATTGCAAACTTAACTCACTGGAAAAAAATTGCTTTCATCTGTTGAGCAAGACAGTGTCTCAGGGTAACATTGTCGTTGGTACAATAAAGTCCAATATGTCTGCTCTTGACTTGAACAAATGATGAGCTGATGCAACGTTTATCATGATACAGATTTTGAGAGAAATGCAATAAAATGTTTTCATCCCATATGGTGCTAACACTGAGCAGATCAGATCCCAGAGTCAAATCTTACTTTTGTCGGCAAGGGATATCCCGGTTCATTCACGGTTTCCAATTGAGGAACATGTGGATTAACTTCCATGGCTCACAGTCTTTTCCACACTTGATAATTACATCTGTAACCTGGAGTGGCATGGTTATTTACGTCAGCCAATGTGTTCTTGAATATGTGCCAGTCTCCCAATTCCAAAATTACAAGTTTTATTTTTGAAGTTTTACTGTGTCAAATTTTCAGTACAGTTATTCCCACAATGAAACAAATTCGTTGACAATTAATAATCAACAAGTAGCAAAAATTACTCATTTCCGCATGAATATCATTTGCATCCCTTCAATCTGAATGAAGTATCACTGCTATTTCGCTTTGAGATGTCTTACTGAAACAATTAGCCACACCTTAACCAGGTGCTGTTCTTCCTATTTCTTCGAAGAAAACAGACCAGATCACAAACTCCTCATATTCCAATATCTGGCATTTGAGAACGAGTTTGACTTTCCAGTTCTGATTATCTGAATTTAAATTCAGTTCCAGCAGCTGATAAATTGCCTTCACAGATCAGAGGCTCACAGCAAAGAAAGAAAAACCTGTCTTGTTGCTAATATGAAATATTTCTTCTGAACAGAAACTGTCCTTCCCTTGTGGCTGTCTCTCATTGTAAGGTTGCAGACGTTCAAATTTAAAAACGGATCATCAGGTATTCGCTTCAGTACCTTCCTCGGGACTTGTCCTAAATTATGCAGTCCCCTGAAATCGACACCTTCAGCGAAATGGTACGAAAGAATTTCCGGTCTCCTGTTATGTTATATAGAGCATCATAACACATTGTTTTATTGCGATCAGACCATAAAGGCATAAATCACTGGCCACTTTTCTTCAAAGTATGCATTGCTGTTGGAAAATTTCTGCTCGCAGGCAGTCATGAATTGACTGACTATTTCTTGACAATGTCGACTGATGCTAACTTCTATAACTTAGGATGCAGTTTGAGCATCGAATATGTTTCGGAAAAAATGGGAAACCCAATGTGTGAGTGCGCATGTTGTGTCCGTGTGTGTGTGTGTCCATATATTATATATAATCCCTAACTGCAATGCAATCACACAGTAACTCGAGAAATATAGATTCAATCATTGAAAATATTTTATACGGACTTAGAACTCTGTACATAGTGCTTCCAATTCAAATCTGTAAATTTCAGATTGGCTGTTTAAATGTCAGGTAGTTACACAGAGGAACACAAAATAATATCAGCTTAAATCACAATCAACATTGTCTATTGCCCATGAGTAACAGAATGTTTTGTGATGAATTGCACTGAGATGTCGATGTTGGCCTCAAATATTCTGATGATTATATCTAAATTGGGCTTTCAATCATCTTAATGTTCTTCACTTAAATTCTGACATGTTGAGATGGTAGTCAATTCGAAGTTGCCACAAGTGAAAGCCAGCCGCTGTGATTCGCCAAGTCTGTAGCATTGACCTCGGAACAATAGAAACTGGAATGTCAAATGGAACTTCCTGAACTCATTAGTGTCTGTCGTGACATGCTGCTTCCCGCTGCAATGGTTCATATGAGTTCATATGGGAAAATAAATGTGGCGAGTTCTGACGGAGATTCAAAAGGCAGTTGAAGACGATGCAGGACTTCCTTCAAGCCGAAAGATCAGCTAGGATTCTGAATCGCAAAGGGAAGTGAGTGCAAAGCTTTTCAGTACCTCCCACACCCGACGAATAAATACACATTTAAACGGATAAACTAATCAATATTTATAAACATACATAATTCCAACCATCACTTAATCCATCATTTGAAATTGTCCGACTCATCAACGTCCGATTACAAATCCTGAAATGTGGGGTGGGGCGGGGGTGCAATATCCTCTGTTCATTCTTTGGGTGAAGGGTCAAACCGAGTGCACTGGTAATATATATGCCATGGTCAGATGGTGAACTTGCTGGACAATAATGTACAGCTCGCGAGGATTTGACTATCTTTAGATTTTGAACGATTGATTCAATAGTCTCAGCGGATGTTTCAGCCCATTCCTTAACTCGACTCTGATTTTCCTTTGGGTCCCAGCATAAATGAATGGATTGACACAGGAAGTCAAGAAGACAAGCTTGTATCCAGTTTCTTCAAGAAAGAATGACTCTTCACTTAAATCGGATCCTGAGAAGTAAACAACCTTAGCAACTCGGACATAGATGATCGTTATTACAAATAACAAACATAATAGGATAAAAGTTCCTGAGATGGTGAAAAGTAAAACAATTGATTTTCTTCGCTTTTTCATTTCCGGGTCACCATGAATCATCCTGTTGTTGTGGTCCCGCAGTCTCTTGCGGGCTCTGTTAGCCAATAGAATGTGTCTGACGGTCAGAATGTTCAGCAGTAAAATCAGAATAAAGGGGAGACAAGGGTTTACAATACGCCGCTTCCAGTCATACACAATCCAAGC
Organism: Hemiscyllium ocellatum; assembly: GCF_020745735.1. Taxonomy (NCBI): domain Eukaryota; kingdom Metazoa; phylum Chordata; class Chondrichthyes; order Orectolobiformes; family Hemiscylliidae; genus Hemiscyllium; species Hemiscyllium ocellatum. The sequence goes on from NW_026867637.1 coordinate 63,352, forward strand.
TGCTGAAATGTAAAATATTAATCTTATACTGCAAGACCAAGGAATAGTGTTAACTATGTACATGGGTTCGTATATGAAATACGGAAAAGCATTTTTTAAACAGGTCAGTGCAGACACAATTCCGATCACACGCACTGACACCTTCTCTGTGCAGTACTTTACTTTCTCCTTCTGGCAACAAATAGCCACAGATCTATCAAAGGTGAAAGCCACTGTGAACCAGGCAGGGCTGTCAATAGTTGGAAAATTAAAGGCCAAGCGGAGGCTGCATACTGGGGTGATAAATTATCCTCTCTTTCCTATTGGAACAATGTTGTGAAACTTGTAATATTTACAAGTATGTTGCCAGGGTTGCAGAATTTTAGGTATAGTGAGAAGTTGAATGCCCTGGCACTGACTTTCCCTGAAATGTAGGAGGATGATTGTTAACCTTGTAGAGGTTTACAACATTATGAGGGGCATGGTGTGGGTAAATTGAAATGGAGGGCAGAGATTTAGGGTGAGAGGGAACAGGTACAAAAGAAAGCCAAGGAGCAATTTTATCACGCCGAGGGTGATACGTGTATGGGATGAGCAGCCAGAAGAAGTGGTGGAGGTTCGTACAATTGCAACATCTAAACAGCATCTGGACTGGGGTATGAATAGAAAGGGTTTGGAGGGTTATTGGCCAGGAGCAGGCAGGTGGGACGAGATTGGGTTGGGATATCTGGTCAGCATAGACAGGTTGGACCGAAGGGTGAATTTCCGTGTTGTATATCTCTATGACTCTATTTCTCTATGTGTCTGTGAAGGGTTGAGTTGCCTGGGACTGCACTCGCTAAAATTTGGAGGACTGAGAGGGGATCTTATAGAAACATATAGAATGATGAAATGGATAGATAAGATAAAGGGCGGCAAACTGTTTCCCCGGATGTGTGGGACTAGAACTAGGGAACATGGACTCAAGAGTAGGAGAGTAGATTTAAGACAGTACTGAGGAAGAACAGCTTCTCCCAGAAAGTAATGAATCTGCGGAATTTTGTGCCCAAGGAAATCGGAGATGTAGCTTCATTAAATATATTCAAGACACAGTTCTATGGAATTTTCATGATGGGGAATTAAAGGATATGAGCATAATGCAGGTAGGAGGAGCTGAGATGTTGTACAGATCAGCCATGATCTTAACGAATAGCAGACCGAGGCTCAATGGGCAAAATGGCTGACTGCTGTTGTGATTACTATCATATTATCAAAGTCTGTGACTGTGTGGCATATTCGGTTACGTTGGCTTCTGGGTTCTTGAATATCGACAGTCTACCAATCACAAACATTTCCATAGAAACTGTTCCATCGCCTCAGATCAGCACTGTACCACTTGCTATAGTGGGTGCTTATAGGCCTGAAGGAGCAACACAGCACTGTATTCTGATTTTCTGAAGAACCGACGAGATATGTCGTGGTATGATCTTTGTCGGCTTTTGTTCAGATGGTTCTGTAAATATAGTGAATGTGGCTGTCTTCATGATTACAATCAACCTACCGTTCATTTCACTGAAGAACTCCTGATGGTTTTAAAATCTTACCAAGTGCAAACTGAACTCATTGGAAAAAAAACTGCTTTCATGTGTTTAGCAAGACAGTGTCTCATGGTGTCATGGACGTTGGTACAATCAAGTCCAATATGTCTGCTCTTGACTTGAACAAATGATGAGCTGCAACGTTTATCATGGTACAGAGTTTGAGAGAATTGTGACACAATGTTATCATCCTATACGGTGCTAACACTGAGCAGATCAGATCCCAGAGTGAAATCTTACTTTTGGTGGCAAGGGATAACCAGGTTCATTCACGGTTTCCAGTTGAGGAACATGTGGATTAACTTCCTTGGCACGCATTCTTTTACACACTTGCTAATGAAGTCTGTAACTGGACTGACATACTTATTTAAGTGAGCCACTGTGTTCTTGAATATGGGACAGTGTATCATGGAAGTGGCAACTGGCGTACAAGCAGGTAAGTGCAGAACAAACGAAACACAGGAGCAGAAACAGACAGAGATGGTTCCGGCCATTCACGTTCCGAAAAATGGAACTGTGTCAGGCGAAGCTGATGAACTACCATGAAGATAGCATGGAGGGTGCAGAAGAAAGTATTGGAAAATAAATGTGCCTATTTCTAACATAGATTCAAAAGGCAGATGAAGACAATGCAGGATTTCTTTCAAGCCTAAAGAGCAGCCAGGATCCTGAATCGCAAAAGGAAGTGAGTGCAGAGCTTTCAGTGACTCCCACACCCGACAAATAAGTGCACAGGTAATCGTACAAACTTATATATATATGTGTGTGTGAGTGTGTGTGTGTGTGTGTGTGTGTGTGTGTGTGTGTGTGTGTGTGTGTGTGTGTGTGTGTGTGTGTGTGTGTAAGCCACTGTGAACCAGGCAGAGCTGTCAATAGCTGCATAATTAAAGGCCAAGCGGAGACTGCATACTGGGGTGATAAACAAGAAGCTGTATGGGAAATAAATCCCAGCAATCCGGTTTAATATTACAGCTATGACTAGGAGCATCAGATCTGTTATTGCCATGGACACCAGGTAGTGCGTAATACATGCAGAGAGACTGCATCTTCTTCGGATGACAATCACTGTCATATTAGCTGGAATACAGAGAGCAAGAGAAACAAACGATCTGACATTTAGAATGCATGTGTGTGACACTGGGCGAAAAGTCAAGTAACATATTTGACACCAAATGAAATCATACATTTTAATGATACTGCGTATATGTTTGTGATGTGATCTTGATTTTACTGCAGTGATATTCATGTATGTAAATGACAATTGAATAGGCAAATGACATACATTGGAAGACTAAGAAAATAATTGGAAACTCATTGAAAATAACGCAAATTCAAGTACGGAAGAAATAGTCAGATAACATCACGTAATTGACGAAAATTTTAACGTGCTTTTATATCAAAACAATCACTATGGATTCTGTCGACACCGTGGGTATTGACTAAGTGGTGATCAAATGTGGCTGCTTCCAATGAATTGCTGTAAAATTATTCACAGTGTGCAACGCTCGCATTCAATTTATTCAGCAATACTGTGGGTTTCCTTCAGGTACTCCAATTTACTCCCACAGTCCAAGGATGTGCAAGATTAAAGGGAGTCAGGGGGCTGAGTTGAGGATGGTTGCCATTACAAAACAGAAAGTGCTAGAAATGCAAAAGGTCTTAAAATTGATAAATCTCTGGCCCCAATGGGATGCATCCTAGCGTTCTGAGAGAGCTGGCTGAGGAAATAGCAGAGGCATTAGTTGAGGTCTTTCAAAAGTCACTGGAATCAGGGAAAGTCCCACATGATTGGAAGATCGCTGTTGTAACCATTTGTTCAAGAAAGGATCAAGACAAAAGGTGGAAAATTATAGGCTAATTAGCCGAACCTCGGTTGCTGGTAAAATTCTAGAATCCATCATTAAGGAGGAGGTTTCTAAATTCTTGGAAGAGCAGAGTCGGATTAGACCAAGTCAACATGGATTTAGTAAGGGGAGGTCGTGTCAGACAAACCTGTTGGAATTATTTGAAGAGGTGGCAAGTCGGTTAGACCAGGGAAACCTCGTGGATGTGGTCTATCTAGACTTCCAAAAGGCCTTTGATAATGTGCCACACGACGGCTGCTGTGCAGGATGAGGGCCCATGGTGTTCGAGGTGAGCTACTGGTAAGGATTGAGGAATGGCTGTCTTACAGAGGCAAAGAGTTGGGATGAAAGGTTCTTTTTCAGAATGGCAGCCCGTGACAAGCAGTGTCCCGCAGGGTTCAGTGTTGGGGCATCAGTTGTTCACATTATATATTAATAATCTGGATGAAGGGACTGGGGGCATTCTAGCGAAGTTTGCTGATGATACGAAATTAGGTGGACAGGCAGGTAGTACTGAAGAAGTTGGTTGGGGGGCGTGCTGCAGATGGATTTAGACAGTTTGGGAGAGTGGTCCAGGAAATGGCTGATGGAATTCAATGTGAGCAAATGCGAGGTCTTGCATTTTGGAAAAAAAAGAATAAAAGCATAGACTACTTTCTAAATGGTGAGAAAATTCGTAAAGCCAAAGTACAAAGGGATCTGGGAGTGCTAGTCGAGGATTCTCTAAAGGTAAACATGCAGGTTGAATCTGTGATTAAGAAAGCGAATGCAATGTTGTCATTTATCTCAAGAGGGTTGGAATATAAAAGCACCGTTGTGCTACTGAGACTTTATAAAGCTCTGGTTAGGCCCCATTTGGAGTACTGTGTTCAGTTTTGGTCCCCACACCTCAGGAAGGACATACTGGCACTGGAGAATGTCCAGCAGAGATTCACACGGATGATCCCTGGAATGGTTGGTCTAACATACAAGGAACGGCTGAGGTTCCTGGGATTGTATTCATTGGAGTTTAGAAGATAAACGAGAGATTTAATATAAACTTACAATACATGGCTTGGAAAGGGTGGACGCTAGGAAATTGTTTCCACGAGGAGAGGAGACTAGGACACGTGGACACAACCTTAGAATTAGAGGGGGTCAATTCAGAACAGAAATGCAGAGACATTTCTTCAGCCAGAGAGTGGTGGGCCTATGAAATTCATTGCCACGGAGTGTAGTGGAGGCCTGATGCGAGATGTCTTCAAGGCAGAGATTGATAAATTCTTGATGTCACAAAGAATTAAGGGCTACGGGGAGAATGCTGGTAAGTGGAGTTGAAATGCCAATCAGCCATGATTGAATGGTGGAGTAGACTTGATGGGCCGAATGGCCTTACTTCCAGTCCTATGACTTATGGTCTTATGGTCGGAAGGGAAGTAGATTGATCATACTAAGTTGCCTGTATTTTCCAGGAAGATGCAGGCGGGATAGATTACCCATGATAAATGTGAAGTTACAGGAATAGCTGCGGGATGAGACTGGGTGGCATGGTCTTTGCAGACTTCATGGATAAATGGCTTCTTTCTGCATTCTTTGGATTACCTGAATCTATGAATATGTACAACCAAAATAAGGTGAATGAAAATTAAATTTGTCCAAAATTACAGAGTATATCGGCATCCAGAAAACCAATGAAATATTGAGGTTTTCTTCCAATAACTTGAGATGATCGGGGTCAATCTGGACCATTGAGCATGACAGATATTGCAGTCTAATTCTGATATAACGACGTCTACGATGTAATGCTTGCTTGGTGGGACACTGCGTGATACAAATAACTGATGAACTGCATTCCGTCATGAATATTTGAAACAGAGACCATGCAAGAGGTATTACCAGCTTGAAAACGTATTTACTGCGTAGAAACTGCAGAATATATGAACAATGTGAAATAATGTCAAATTCTAAGACAAGAAGAAAATATCAGTTCAGCAGTAAGAAATTCAGAATCATCAGTGATAGTGCATGTGGAAGAGGACAGATGGGTTGAAACAGTGATAATTAGAGACTGAGGACAGAAATATTGTGCTGTGAGCTCTGGACAAACACGAACCAGTCATTGTCAGGAACTGGTCACAATACATATGTTTCTGTTCATCTTTCAATGCTTAATGATGCACCTTCAACAAATTCATCCGGAACCTGATTGAGATAGCTCGAAATATGATGGAAGATGACATTTAACCTATTCACCTCCATTATGAATGGACATTGTGTGGGCAACAAGGAAATGGAATGAGACCCAAATATCGAACTTCTGGTCGATGTGCAAAACCGTTACTTACAATGGTTCAAGACCCGTCAGATGGAGAGAATTTTCTTGTTTCAAACAAATGCTTCAGCGACAAATTTGATATTTACTGTGTCACTGTCAAAATCAATGCTGTAATAGATCTATATTTACACCGTGGTATTACTGCACGAATTCACACATACTTGACTTGCCAACATTAAGGGCTTTTCAATGTGCATTGGATAAACACACAGATGAAAGTAGTAGTTTAGACGGCCTTCAGATTAGTTCCACAGGTCAGTTCCAAATCTAGGACCGAACGGCCTATGCCACGTTGTATTGATCAGTGTTCTGTGTGACAATGGATAAATCACCACAGACCCACATCCGTATGTTCATTACGGTACAGTCATTGGCCACAAGGACCGTGTGAAGCATACAATAGCCCTTCATTTACACAGAAACAATCATTTGGTAGGCACGTTTAGGTGCAACACTGACATCATTTGCAGCACAGCTTTAATCGTGTCTGAGAATGTATCTCCAGGAGTATTGCCAATGCCACAATGGAACTGGGCTTACATCAAAATACTTTAGCCTAATTCCACAGGGGACTGTTAGCAGTGGCACTACATCGTACATTAAACAACCATGTCAATGAGAGTGCAGCTATATCAATTTGTAAGGTGCTGAGGCATGGCGTTCACTTTATTTCCGTGAGTGTCACAGATAAAGGGATGAACTAAGGCCATGAACGTAAGAGATAATAACCATTCAAAAGACATGGTTCAGGGAGGAGTCGTGTTGGTAACTTAACATTCCAGGACATGAAATCTCCAGGCGAGAGACAATGGGGAAAAAGAGGAGGAGGTATTTCATTGTTATTTAAGTAGTCAATTAGTGCAGCAATGAGCGATGATATCTTGGAAGGTAATCTGTTGCTTTCTGGATACAGCATCGGAATAAAAAAAGGTCAACTACATTTTGAGATGCCTATTATACACTTCCAGAGTGTTAGCAGGAAACCTAGGAACAATTTTTTACCCAATTCATGGAGGTGTGTAAAGATGAAATCAAAATGGGCAATGATTTCAACTAGTCAATCATTAACTGTTATAGACACAGTGTTAAGGAATTTGATGGAGCGGATATCTTAAAATGTGTTGACAAACCATTTCAGGGCAATGTCCGCAGAGTACAACAAGGTTCAAAGTTGTTCCGGGCCTAATTCTGGGGAATGAATTCGGATTGGTAATGCAGGTGGTGATGGGGCAAGGCTGGTTGGGAGCATTTTCGTGACAGCGATCAAAACATGGTAAAAATTCAGCTTCTTATGAACAAAGAGAAATAGACAAGTTACAAAAAGGAAGGTTTGGTTTGGGAGAGAGCAACGCTTAGTTTCATCAGGCAGGGTATGACCAAGAAATATGGCGGAGAAGAGCAGTGTGGCCAGTTCTTAAAGGAAATTGGGAGGATAGAAGCCATGTTCCTTCTAGTGTGATAGGAAGACTGACAAAGCTGGATACTTGCAGATGGCCAATGATATGCAGGGTACAATGTGAAGGAAAAGAGAGGTTTTAACAGGTACATGGAACCAAATCAATGAAGGCATTAGTGGAGTGTGGAAAGTTCAGAATGGAACTTGAGAAAGCAATTAGGTCAACAAAGAGGATATATGAGAAGGCTTTGGCTGGTAAAAGTAGGGCAAGTTTCGAAATGGTCTGTAAGTATACCAGTGAATAGAGTATGACCAGGTAAAATGTAAGGTCCAATAGGGAAGAAGGGAGCAAATTGTGTGTGCATCAGGAGTACTTGTGGAGGGATTAAACCAATACAGTGTATCCATCTTCACTCAAGAGACTTAGGAGTCACTGACATGTTCTTGGACAGTTTGGAAATGTTTATAGGCTTCAAGGTAGACAAATCATCAAGTCCAGATGGGGTGTGTCCCTGGCAACTGTGAGAGCCAAGGGAAGAGCTTGCAGGGGCTCTGACCTGAATGTTTAATTCGCCTCGGGGCACGAGAGAGGTTCCATGAAGTTGGTGGAAAGGTGATGTGTTTTCAATAATTAAGAAGGGTTTTTATGAAAACAACTAGGGAACTGCAGACCAGTGATTCTCACATCAGTGGTAGGGAAATACTTGGAGAAACGTCTGAAGAAGAACATGTGTCTTTACAGGGACTGGCAAGGCTGAAGTAGGTGAGGCAGCATGGCTTAGTCTGAGGGAAGTCATGCCTTTCAAATGTCATCTTTTTTTCTGAGGAGATGACCAGGTGTGCATGTGCGGCTTGTGGAGTTGATATCGTTTTGATGGATTGCAACAACGCTTTTGACAATGTCCCACATAGGAGACTTAGCAAGAAGGCCAATGCACATGGGATCCCAGGTAGTTTGATCACGTAGCTTCAGAATTGGCTTAGTTGCAGGAGACTAGTCAAAAAGTTAGGTCTCATGGGATCCAAGGACTGCTAGCTTATTGGATTCAAAATTGGTTCGATATTAGGACGCAATTGGCGATGGTTGAGGATTGCGTTATGCACTGGAGGCCTGAGACTTGTCTTGTGCCACAGGGGTCAGTGGTGGGATATTTGTTCTTTGCTATCTATGTAAATGTTCTGGATTCAATGCACAAGGAATGATGAGTAGGTGTGCGGATAATACAAGATTAGGAGGCATTGTTGACTGCAAGAAAGGCTATCAAGAATTACACAGGGATCTTGGTCAGATCGGGACGTGGCCTGGCAATTGGCAAATGGAAAGCAGAATAGTAAAACGGGAAATGTTGCAATTGGAAAAGCAAACCAAGGTACAACGTATACAGTAACTAGCAGGCTCCTGAGGAATAAGAGGAAGTGAGGACTGCAGATGCTGGAGATCAGAGTCAAGACTGTGATGCTGGACAAGCAGAGCTGGTCAGGCAGCATCACAACAGCAGGAGAGTCGACGTTTTGAGAATAAACGTTTGAGAAGAGCATGGACCAAAATATACTACAAGTACATATAACCTGAATTCTGAGAGAATGAAATTATCAAATTTAAATGAAACTAGAACTATGCATTTAACACTTCCATTTCAAGTCTCTTGCATTTCAGATTGGCAGTTTAATTTAAATGTCAGGAGGTTACACAGAGGAACACGAAATAATATCAGCTTAAACAATAATCAATATTGCCTATTGTGCTTTCGGAAGAGAATGTTTCATAATGAAATACACCGAGATTTCAATGGTTGCCACAACTAAAGCGATGATTGTACCCTGTACGCTAATTAAGGGCATCTCTATTGAAGCAGAAATGAGATTACCGTCTTCTTAATGTTCTTCACTTAAATTCTGACATGTTGGGACAGTAGTCAATTAGGAGTTGCCACAAGTGAAAGACAACTGCCATAATTTGCAAAAACTGCTGCATTGACCTCGCAACAAAAGAAACTGGAATAGCAAATGGATTTTCCTGAACTCATTGATGTGTGTTGAGACATTCTGCTTCCCGCTGTCGTGGTTCATACTGCTTTACTGCTCTGTTACTGTGGGCAAACTGTGTTATGATTCCACATCCCGAAATATCTGCAGAATTCCAAGAGAGCTCGGGGCCACAAACATTCAGGCCAGGAGAGTGTCCAATATTAAATTTGCAGCCTTTATTTCGACTGAATGGTATTGATGTGATCAGCAGGAAATGTCCCAGATAGTATCACCATTCATTGCCAGAACAATGACAGATTCACGTTACACCACAGTACAGTGTGAATTTCTCAGTGATTGTTACAGAATCAGTGTAGACAGGACGGGCAAGGGCCATGCCTTTTACCGAATCACGGTCTGCCTACAAGAACATGGGTGTCATGTGCCTATGAAAGTGTTGATTTGATTTCATTAATTGTCGTCACATGTACCTGAGTATTTTTGCATTGTGATCATTGCAAGAAGATCAGACTTGACAGGGACATAAAGATTCTAAGCTGTTCAGCCAGATCAAGATTATGTTTATGCAGGAGGTGCACAACTAAGGACCACATTAGTAAGATCAATGGTATTTGAATTTGGAAAGGTTGGTTCTGCTGTATAAAAACAGCAAAGAAGTTGTTCATCAACCTGCTGCTACCTCTTTTTGTGTGTGTTTTTTTTGAACGTTTGTGTTTATGTTCATGTGTGTTCAATGGAGGAAATTATATAACAGCAGGGGAAGAGAGCTCAAATGAAGAGTTAACGGTCAAGGGCAGTATGTTCACCCCCACATCTGTGAAGGTCATGGCCCTACGGTGGGAAGGAAAGGAGGTAGACCATTTACTAATGATGCTCGGCAAGTGACGTCAGATTAGAGGTAATTACACAATGGAGAGGCATGAGAGACAAGCTGTGCGTCAAAAGGTATATTGCTCACCTATGCACAACCAGAAGCTAAAGACCTAAATGATGACCAGTCAGAAACGTCTTTTGTTCTCTCGTCATTTTTCTCTCTCTCTCTCTTGCAGATCATTTAAGTCTGCAGCTGGATTCTGAGTCCCTGGAAAATTCCCCCTCTTCTTCAACAGACCAAAAGGCCTCTTGGTACATATTGGCTAACACTCATAATGTTTCCCCAGTAAATATATTCTCAAGTAGGCAAGTGTGCCATGGAAGTATTAATAGGCATGCAAGCAGCCGAGTGCAGAACAGACAAAATGCAGGAGCAGAAACAGACAGTGATGGCTCCGGCCATTCACATTCTGAAAAAATAGAAGAGCGTCAGGGGAATGGTTAGTCTGAAGCTGATACTAGCTTGAAGTTAGCATGAATGGTACAGAGGACAGAGGAATGTATTGGAAAGAAATATGGACAGTTTTCACTTAAATTCAAAAGGAATGCAATGATGATGCTGAACATCTTCCAAACCTAACGAACAGCCATGATTCTGACTCAAAAAGGGAAGTGAGTGCAGTGTTTTTTCAGTAAATCCCAAAATCTATGAGTGAAGAGATGCTGAAACATACAAACTAATAAATAAGTATAAATATACACTTAATTACATCCATCAAATAATTCATCATTTGATTATTTTCCGAATCATCAACATCTGAATACAAATCCTGTACTGTGGGGGGTGCAATGTCCTCTGTTCATTCTTCAACTCTAACTTTGGGTGAAGGTTTAAGCAGAGTGAACTTGTGGTAACATAAATGCATTGGTCAGTAGTTGAACATGCTGGACAATAATGTACAGCTACTGAAGTTTTGCCTATCTTCAAATTTTGAACATTTGAATGAATACTCTCAGTGGATATTTCAGCCCATGCCTTCACTCGACTCTGATTTTCCTTTGTGTCCCAGCATAAATGAATGGATTGACACAGGAAGTCAAGAAGACAAGCATGTATCCGGTTTCTTCAAGAAGGACTGACTCTTCGCTTAAATCGGATCCTGAGAAGTAAGCAACCTTAGCAACTCGAACATAGATAATCGTTATCACAAATAACAAATATAACAGGATAAAGGTGCCTGAAATGGCGAAAAGTAAAACAATTGATTTTCTTCGCTTTTCCATTTCGGGATCACCATGATTCATCCTGTTGTTGTGGACCCGCAGTCTCTTGCGGGCTCTGTTAGCCAATAGAATGTGTCTGACGGTCAGGTTATTCAGCCGTAAAATCAGAATAAAGGGGAGACAACGGGTTACAATGGATCGCATCCAGTCATACACAGTCCAAGCTGGTGAAGTGTAAAAAATTAACTTTGTCCGACAAAACCAAGGAGTATTGTCGACTATGTACACGGGTTCAAATAAAAAATACACAAAGGCATTTTAAAAAAAGGTCAGTGCAGATACAAATCCAATCACACGCACCGCCACCTTCTCTGTGCAATATTTTGGTTTTACCTTCTGGCAACAAATAGCCACAAATCTATCAAAGGTGAAAGCCACTGTGAACCAGGCAGAGCTATCGATAGCTGCCAAATTAAAGTCCAAGCGAAGACTGCATTTTGGGGTGATAAACAGGAAGCTGTATGGGAAATAAATCCGAGCAATCCGGTTTAATATGACATCTCTGACTAGGAGAATGAGATCTGTTATCGCCATGGACACCAGGTAGTAGGTAATGCACGGAGAGAGCCCATACCTCCTTCGAGAAAGGATGATTATCACTTGCAGATTAGCTGGAATAGAGAGAGCAAGTCAGTCTGACATATAGAATGTTTGTGTGAGACACTGTGCACGTCGTCTAGTTACATTTTGATCCCAAATGGAATCATACATTTTAACGTTCCTGTCTATTTTTGTGATGTGATCTTGATTTTGACAGCAGTGATATTAATGAAAGTCTGCAGTAGTGATTAGAGAGCGTTCTTTCTTGATTATATGTTTTTTGAGATATATCTCTTGATTAAAATTGAAATATAAGCCGCACCTCTTAATCTAACCTGGGCAGTGTTTTGTAGAGGAATAAGACGGTGTTATTCTCTGGATCAGTGGTGCAGAAAGAGCACAGCAGTTCAGGCAGCACCCTCTGGGTCTGGACTTTGTGAAGGAGCAAAAATGGCCTTTAGTAGAGTGATATGCTATTCTTGTCCGATGTGGGAGTTTAAACAGAGTTTAAAGTTTACTGCAGATTACATCTGCCATAACTGCTGTTGGTTCCGAAGATTATCTGAACGAAAGGATCGGTTGGAGAGACAGTTAGAAGCAATGAGGAACAACAGTATGTGTTGGATGGCAGTTATAGGAAATGGGGGGATGTCACAGATACAGTCACATAGATGGGTTAACTTCAGGAAAGTAAGAGAGTTAGGCAGCTAGTGCAGGAACCTTCTGTGCCTATACCTATTTCAACCAGGTTTGCTGTTTTGAAAAATGTAGGGAGTCATGGACTCTCAGGGGAACGTACCACGAACAGCCAAGTTTCTGGTATTGAGACAGGCTCTCAAGCAACGAGGGGTACGTCCGGTCCCAAGAGATCAATTGTGTTGCGGGAATTCTCTAGTCCGAGGTGTAAACACACGCTTCTGTGGCCAGAAGCGAAACATCAGAAGAGTGTGTTGCTTCCCCGGTGCCTGGATCAAGGGTGCCTCAGGGAGTGTGCAGAATGTTCTCAAGGGGGAGAGGGGATGGCAAGAGGTCATTGGAACCAACGACATAGGAAGGGAAAAGGTTGAGATTGTGAAAGGTGATTACAGAGAGATAGGCAGAAATTTAAATCAGAGGTCCGCAAGCGTAGTAATATCTGGTTTACTCATGGTGTTACAAGCCAGTGAGGGCAGGAATAGGAGAATACAGCAGATGAATGCATGGCTGAGGAGTTGTTGTATGGGAGAAGGATTCACATTTTTGGATCATTGGAATCACTTTTCGGGTAGAAGTAACCTGGACAAGAAGGCTGAATTGCACCTAAACCGGATGGAGACTAATATACTGGCAGGGGGATTTGCTAGAGCTGCTCGGGATGATATAAACTAGTAAGGAGGAGTGGCGTGGGACCTAGGGAGATGGCGAGGAAAGAGATCAATCTGAGAATGGAACAATTAAGAACAGAAGAGAGACAAACAGTCAGTGCAGGCTGGGATAAAGTAGGACTAATAAATTTTACTGCATTTATTTCAATGCAAGGGGCCTAACAGGGAAGGCTGATGAACTCAGCATGGTTAGGAACATGGGACTGGGATATCATAACAATTAAAAAGACATGGCTCAGGGATGGGCAGAATTGGCAGCTTAATGTTCCAGGATACAAATGTCAAAGGAAGGATAGAAAGGGAGCCAAAAGAGGAGGGGGAGCGGCGTTTCTGACAAGAGATAGCATTACAGCTGTGCTGAAGGTGGATATTACAGGAAATCCATCCAGGGAAATTATTTGGGTGGAACTGAGAAATAAGAAATGGATGACCACCTTATTGGGATTGTATTGTAGACCCCCTAATAGTCAGAGGGAAATTGAGAAACCAATTTGCAAGGAGGCCTCAGCTAACTTTGAGAATAATAGGGTGGCTTTGGTAGGGGATTTTAACTTTACAAACATATACTGGGACTGTCATAGTATTGAGGGTTTAGGTGGAGAAGAATTTGTTAAGTGTGTACAAGAAACATTTCTGATTCAGTATGTGGATGTACCTACTCGGGAAGGTGCAAAACTTGACCTACTCTTGAGAAATTAGGCAGGGCAGGTGAATGAGTTTGTCGCTGGCTTTGGGGCCAGCGATCATAATAATATTGGATCTAAAATAGTGATGCAAAAGGATAGGCCAGACCTAAAAGTTAAAATTCTAAATAGGAGAAAAGCCAATTTTGACGGTATTAGGCAAGAACTTTAAAAAACTGTTTGGTGGCAGATGTTTGCAGGTAAAAGGACGGCTGGAAAATGGAAACCCTTCAGAAATAAGTTAACGAGAATCCAGGGAAAGTACATTCCGGTTAGTGTTAAAGGAAAGGCTGGTAGGTATAGGGAATACTGGAAGACTAAAGACATTGAGGGATGGATTAAGAAATAGAAGGAAGCATATGTCAGGTAGAGACAGGACAGATCGAGGGAATACTTAGAAGAGTATAAAGGAAGTAGGAGAAAACTAAGAGGGAAATCAGGAGGGCAAAAGGGGGACATGAGATAGTGTTGGCATATAGAACTAAGGAGAATACGAAGATTTTTACAAATACATTAAGGACAAAAAGATAACTAGAGTGAGAATAGGGCTCCTCGAAGATCAGCAAGGAGGCCTTTATGTGCGCTGCAGAAAATGGGGGCGATACTATTCGAGTATTTACTGTCAAAAAGGATATAGATTAGACTTACAGTGTGGAAACAGGCCCTTCGGCCCAACAAGTCCACACCGACCCGCCGAAGCGAAACCCACCCATACCCCTACATTACCCCTTACCTAACACTAGGGCAATTTAGCATGGCCAATTCACCTGACCCGCACATCTTTGGACTGTGGGAGGAAACCGGAGCACCCGGAGGAAACCCACGCAGAAACGGGGAGAACGTGCAAACTCCACACAGTCAGTCGCCTGAGTCGGGAATTGAACCCGGGTCTTCAGGCGCTGTGAGGCAGCAGTGCTAACCACTGTGCCACCGTGCCGCCCATAAAGAAGACATAGAATGTGGGAAATAGATAGTGACATCTTGCAAAATGTCCATATTACAGAGGAGGAAGTGTTGGCTGTCTTGAAACGCAGCAAGTTAGATAAATCTCTAGGACCTGATCAGGTGCACTCTAGAATTCTGTGGGAAGCTAGATAAGTGATTGCTGGGCCTCTTGACGAGATATGTCTGGCATCGACTGTCACAGGTGAGTTGCCAGAAAACTGGAGGTTGGCTACCGTGGTGCCACTGTTTCAGAAGGGTGGTAAGGACAAGCCAGGGAACTATAGACCGGTGAGCCTGACGTCGGTGGTGGGCAAGTTGTTGAAGGGCATCCTGAGGGACAGGATTATACATGCATTTAGAAAGGCAAGGACTGATTAGAGATAGTCAACATGGGTTTGTGCTTGGGAAATCATGTCTCACAAACTTGACTGAATTTTTTTGAAGAAGTCACGAAGAGGATTGATGAGGGCAGAGCAGTAGGTGTGATCAATATGGACTTCAGTAAGACGTTCGACAAGGATACCCATGGGAGATTGGGTTAGATCGCACAGAATACAGGGAGAACTAGCCATTGGATACAGAAAAGGCTCAAAGGTGGAAGACAGAGAGTGATTTTGGAGGGTTGTTTTTCAGACTCGAGGCCTATGACGAGAGAAGTGCGACAAGGATCGGTGCTGGGTTCACTAATATTTGCCATTTACATCAATTATTTGGATGTGAACATAAGAGGTGCAGTTAGTAAGTTTGCAGATGACACCAAAATTGGAGGTGGACAGCGAAGAGGGTTACCTCAAATTACAACAGGATCTGGACCAGATGGGTCAATGGGCTGAGAAGTGCCAAATGGTGTTTAATTCAGATGAATGGGATGTGTTGCATTTTGGGAAAGCAAATCTTAGCAGGAATGATACACTTAATGGTAAGGTCCGCGGGAGTGTTGCTGAACAAAGAGACCTTGGAGCTCAGGTTCATAGCTCCTTGAATGTGGAGTCGCAGGTAGATAAGATAGTGAAGAAGGCGTTTGGTATGCTTTCCTTTATTGGTCAGAGTATTGAGTACCGAAACTGGGAGGTCATGTTGCGGATGTACAGGGCATTGATAGGCCACTGCTGGAATACTGCGTGCAATTCTGGTCTCCTTCTTATTGGAAAGCTCTTGTGCAACTTGAAAGGCTTCAGAAATGATTTAGAAGGATGTTGCCAGGGTTGGAGAATTTGAGCAATAGGAAGAGGCTGAAGAGGCTGGGGCTGTTTTCCCTGGAGCGTCAGAAGTTGAGGGGTGACCTCATAGAGGTATACAAAGTCATGAGGTGCATGGATAGAATAAATAGACAAATTCTTTTCCCTGGGTTCGGGGAGTCCAGAACTAGAGGGCATAGGTTTATGGTGAGAGGGGAATGATGTAAAAGAGACCTAAGTGACAACCTTTTACGCAGAGGGTGGTACTTGTATGGAATGATCTGCCAGAGGAAGTGGTGGAGGCTGATAAAATTGCAACTTCTAAAAGGCGTTTGGAAGGCTAAATGAATCGGAAGGGTTTGGAGGGATATGGGCCTGGTGATGGCAGGTGAGACTAGCTTGGGTTGGGATATCTGGTCCGCATGGATGGTTTGGACTGAAGGGTCTGTTTCCATGCTGTACATCTCCATGAGCCTATGACTGTATAATGTGTGTCAAAGACAGTTGAACTGACAAATAACATATATTGGAAGACAAAGAAAAAAATTGAAATATCATTGAAAGTTACACAAACTCAAATACAGTAGAAATAATCAGATGACATCACTTCATTGATGAAAATGCTAACGTGGTTTTATAGCTCAACTTTAAGGATGGGGACTACCAAACTCGTGGACAATGTCTCACTGGTGATCAAACGTGGCTGTTCAAATGAATTGTTGTGGAATTTTTCACTTTGGGCAACTTTGGCATACAATTTACTAAGCAATATTGTGGATTTCCCTTCAGGTGCTCCAAATTACTCCAACAGTCCAAGGCTGTGCAGGAGAGGTGGATTGGCCATGCTGTATTGCCTGTATTGTCCAGGAATATGCAGTGGATGTGGAGTACACTTTATAAATGCACGCCTTACAGGAGTAGCTACAAATGGATGTAGGTGGCATGGATGTTGCAGACTTATTGGATAAATGGCTTCTTTGCCCACGCTATGGATTGTCTAATTCTGTGAATATGTTCAAGCAGAATGAAGTGAATGGCGATTATCTTTTTCCAAAAATACAGAGTGCATTGGCATCGGGAAATAATGAATTACTGAGATTGTCTCCTAAACCTTGTGATTTTTGGTGTAGATCTGGACCACTGGACATGGCAGATGTGGCGATCTAATTCGGATTTATCTACTTCTCCGGTGTAATGCTTGCTTGGTGGGGCATTTGGTAGTTACAAATATGTGATCGACGTCATTCTGTTATGAATAATTTAGACAAAAAAACATGCAAGTGGTAATACCAGCTGTGAAACATATTTAATGCAGCGAAACTGTAGAAAATATGAACAATGTGACATAACGTGCATTTGTAGGGTAAGAAGGAAATCTCAATTCAGCAGTAAGAAATTCAGGATCTTCAGTGACAGCGCATGTGAAAGAGAAGAGATAGGTTGAAACAGTGACTGTTCGAGACGGAGGACAGAAGTATTCAGGTGGAAGAGGCGGAGAAACACGAACCAGACAATATAAGGTGTTCTTCAGATGATTCATGTATCTATTTATCTTTCAATGCTTAATGAAGCTCCTTCAACAAATTCATCCAGAAACTGATTGAGACAGCTAGAATTAACATGAATGTATTCACCTCCATTATGAATGCACATTGCGTGGACCACAAAAAAAATGCAGTTAGACCCAAGAGCAAACATTCTGGTCACAATGTTTCAAGTCACGACAGATGGAGAGACTTTTCTTATTTCAACCAAATGGGTCACTGAAGAATTTGATATTTACTGTGTCACCGTCGATATCAATGTTCTGATAGATCTACATTTACAACGTGATATCATGAGAAGAGTTCATTTATTGTGAAGACATCGACTCGCTAATATTAAGGGCATTTAAATGGGCATTGGATAAACACACGGATGAAAATGCAATCGTGTGGGTTAGATGGCCTTCAGATTGGTTGCACATGTCGGCTCAACACCTGTACCACTTTGCATTGTTCTATGTTCTATGTGACAATGGCAATGACTCCATGGGTCCGCATCAACATGCTAATTACGGCACAGTCATTCGCTACATGGACTGTGTGAAAAATACTGTGGCCCTTCATTTACAAAGAAGTAATAATTTGATAGGCACGTTTAATGACAATACTGAGATCATTTGCAACACAGCTTTAAATGTGTATGAGAATTTATCTTCAGGAATATTGACAATGCCACAATGTAACTGAGTTCACATCAAAATAGTTTAGCCAAATTCGGCAGGAGGAGGGGCCACAGACTGGAAGCAGAATACAGGCGTCGCATTGTATGGGAAACAATCAAGTCAATGAGGGTGCAACAATATCAGTTTTCAAGGGGATAAGGCATGGCTGGTTGGCTTTTACTGTAATTCTGAAGGTATCACAGACAAACAGATGAACTAAAGTCATAAAAGTCTGAGATTGTAACTATCCTAACGACGTGGTTGAGGGACGGGCAGGGTTGCTAACCAGACATTCCAGGATATAGAATCTCCAGGCGACACACAAGGAGGTAAAAGAAGAGGAGGTTTTGCGGGATTATTAAAGTAGTCAATTCCTGCAATAGAGAGAGATGATATCTTGGAGAGTGCATTGTTGATTTCTGGATACAGCAGAGGAATTAAAAAGGAAAAAAAAAACCCTCATCTGCATTGTGAGTTGTTTATTATAGACTTCCAGAGTTTAGTCAGGAAACTGAGGAGAACGTTTGTGGCCAATACATGGAGATGTGTAAAAATAAAACCAAAAGGGGCAGTGATTTCATCGTTCCCATCGTTAACTGCTGTAGACACAGTGTTAAGGAATTGGATGGAGTGGATTTCTTGAAATGCGTCGACAAGCAGTTTCAGAGCAATATGCACAGAGTGCACAAAGTTGTTTTGGAACTAATTCTGGGGATTGAAGCCGGGCAGCTAATGCAGGT
The DNA here is from genome assembly GCF_020745735.1 of Hemiscyllium ocellatum. Classification (NCBI taxonomy): domain Eukaryota; kingdom Metazoa; phylum Chordata; class Chondrichthyes; order Orectolobiformes; family Hemiscylliidae; genus Hemiscyllium; species Hemiscyllium ocellatum. The sequence goes on from NW_026867637.1 coordinate 82,204, forward strand.
GGTACTGTGGGAGTGGTGGGTGCCCACATTTTCATGACAGCGATCAAAACATGGTAAAAATTAAGCTTCGTCAGAACAAAAACAGGCAGTTAAGTTCAAAAAACGGAAGCTTTGGATTGGGAGGGTGCAGCGCTTAGTTAAATAAGGAAGGGTCTGTCCCAGCGAGATGGAGGAGAAAAGCACTTGGATCGGTTCAAAAGGAAATGTGTAAGATAGAAGCCCAACATTCTCGTGCGACGGTGGTAACAAGACGAACAAGCCAGGAGACCTATGAATGAACTATGGGTGCTTTCATCAGAGAGAGGTCATGCCTTTCAAATTTTATTGATTTTTTTAGGATATGACCAGGTTTGTACACGAGGGTGGTGCAGTGAATGCAGTTTATTTGGAGTATTAACAATGCTTTTGACAACGTCCACATTGGTGACTTACCAAAAAGACCTAAGCACATGGGAAACAAGGGAATTTGATCAAGTGGATTCAAAATTGGATCATTTCCTGGAGACTAGGCATGATCACTAAGATTGCAGATAAGACAAAAATAAAAGGTATTGTTGATAGCGAGGAAGGTCATTAAAAATTACAGAGGGATCTTGGTCAGATGAGGAAGTGGGAAGACGATTAGCAAATGGAAGTCAGTAAAGAGAAATGTGAGGTGTTGCACTCTGGAAAGTAAAACCACGGCAGAACTTGGACAGAAAACGACCAGTTACTGAATAGAAGGAGAGAGTGAGTACTGCAGATGCTGGACATCCGAATCAAAAGGTGTGGTACTTGAATAGCACAGCTGGTCAGGCAGCATCCGAGGAGCAGGAGAGTCAACGTTTGGAGAAAATGCATTCCTGATGACGACCTGATGCTCGAAACGTTGACTATCCTGCCCCCGTATTCTGACTGACTGGCTGTGCTTTTCCAGTACTCGAGTTTCTGAGGAGAGTTGTCGAATTGAGGAGTACATGCACATTGTTCAGAGAAAACGGCTTCAAAGGAAACAGTGGTGAAAAGGCATTTAGCTTGCTGGCCTTTAACAGTCAAGGCGTTGAGTAAAGGAAATGGAACATTATGTGACAGTTGTCTCAGTTATTTGTGAGGTGGTACATAGAGTATGTTATCTATGTTATACAAAAGACATTGTTAGACCTAATTATGTTACAAGAATGTACACTCTTAATTCAGAGAAAATGAAATCATCAAATAAAATGAATTATACAGGCGTTAAGACATTGAAAGCATTTAAGACACATTCCAAACAGAAACACATCAGCCAAATGAAGTAAATCTACTCACGAAGTGGAATAATGCATCACATTAAACGGAACAAAGAGTGAAAACTCTTTGAAGATGGATGTCTGTTCAAGTGGGAGAATAGATGCAGCTAACCAGTGATTCCTGCAGCGAGTAACTAACTACAATAATTACCTGGAAGGCCATTAGCTGCAAGGACGGGATAGTAAATGGCAAACACCAACCCTCTTGGTATTCCATGCATTTCTAAGAGAAGCTCTGACGCTGTCCAACACAATATTGAAAATCTGGCAAATTTGTGCAAGGTTTCAGGCTCCAGGGAGCGAATTAAACTGTTTTCTTTGCACAGTAACCAATTTACTGTGAGGAAAGAGCTGGCTCAGCTATGAGATAATAGAATTTTGTCTTTTTTCACAGAATCAGAGAAGTCTCTTTAAAAATGGACGGCATAATCCAACTCGTATTTTTTTTGGAAAAAGAAACGAGCTGCTTCGACATTAGCACTGAGGATGACAAGGGCGCAGAATGCACTCTGGCTGAGGATTTCAGTGTTTGACATGAAGAGTGGCTCAGCAGCAACATTGGGTTGGGTCCTAATGTCTATGACACCTAGACGAGTTTGTGGCTGGTGGGGAGTGAACCAACCAGAGGGAAATATATACTGGACCTCATCCTTGCCAGTTGTAGATGCATTTTTCATGACAGCATCAATAAGAGTGACCACCTTGCCTAATCCTTGAGAAGGCAAGGTAGTGCCTTCGCGTTGAGAATGCTTTCCATGGTGTTGTGTAATACCATCTCTGTATTAAACAGGGCAAGATTTCAACAGATTGAGCAACTCAATTCTGGGCACCAGGAGGCCCTGCGAGCATTTATACAGGTAGCATGGCACCCCTGCACAAACTTCAACCTCATCGCACGTCATGTACCCCGATCTACCATTGCATTTATGTCCAAGTGAATGGAGACTACAGGAGGGCATTCCAGGCGCAGCACCAAGATATATAACAATGAGGTGTCTCCTTGGTTAAGCTACCAAATGCGACATTTTGTTCAACATGGACCAGTTTGCGACAAAGGGCCTGTCCCCATGCTGAAGGACTCTATGACTACATGATCACTTGCACATGAAAGGAGCATCATTCACCTCTAGAAGAATGGACGCATTGTCTCTTGAGAGGGATGACAAGGACGGATTGTGGTGATCAGCACTTCTCAGAACTCGATCGACTCCACACCAGCGCCATTAATGTATATAGCGCATTGCTGCCCCCTTCCGCCCCCCCCCCACACACACACACAAAGGCACCAATGACCAGAGCATTCATCTTGCAGATATTGAGGGACATTGAAGGACCGATTGGCATTTTTACATCATGTGTATCCCTTACCTGCATTCTTTCTCGTCTTTGTTTGAGATCTTGCTTATAATGCTGGTATCATCAGTGATCTTATAGATGGGGCTAGGACAGAATATGGCCACACAATCATTAGTATAGAGGCGGCGCAGCAAATGGCTGAGCTTGCAGCTATGTGGAGTGGCGATATATTGAAGATGATTGTGCAGGAGGTTTAGCTGCCCATTCTCACTGATTGCTGTCTGTGGTTAGGAATTCAAGGAATCCAGTTGGAAGGGCGAAATAGAAACAGAGGTCTCGAAGTCTGGAGATTAGTTTCGTTGGAAATATGGCGTTGAAGGCGGAAATTCAAGTCAATAGGTGGGAGACTGAGTTAGTTACCCATGTTCTTCAGGAATGAGTGCAGTTCCAGGTAGATGGAATCTGTCAGGTGGGTCTGTTGCCATGGTAGATGAATTGCAAGCGATCAAGGTAGGCTGGGAGGTGAGTGTTGATGTGAGCCATGACCAAACTCTTGTAGCATATTATAATAATGGAGGTCAGCGGCACTGGGCGGAAGTCACTGGGCATAGTGAAGAAGATTTCTGATTATGGCGATGTTCTTGAAGCAGGTGGAGTCGTCAATTCATAATACGGAGAGGTTAGAAATGTCAGCAAATATGCCCTTCAACTGGTACGCACAGGATCAGAATACATGTCCAGAGACTCCACCTGGGCACATTGCTTCAGTTGGGTTCACGCTCAAAAAAACCTCTCTGTGTCTGCTGCGGGGACTGGTGGAACAGGTATGTCGAAGTCTTTGGGGAGATGGGACAATATTTGAATGACCTACTGGACCACAAAATGCATTTGGCGCATGAGGCAGGGATGTGTTTTTGTCTGCTATTCCGTTCCATTCTGCTCTGTAGCTCATTTGGTCACACAAGCCTTTCCACAGATTGTAGGAGTCCATGCAATAAGTTTGGAAAAGCGCAGCACGTCAGGCAGCATCCAAGGAACAGGAGATTCGACGTTTCGGGCAAAAGCCCTTCTTCAGGAATGAGCCTCATTCCTGTAAAAGGGCGTATGCCCGAAACGTCGAATCTCCTGTTCCTTGGATGCTGCCTGACCTGCTGCGCTTTTCCAGCAACACATTTTCAGCTCTGATCTCCAGCATCTGCAGACCTCACTTTCTCCTCCATGCAGTTAGTGTGGGTCACGAATGTACTTCGGCATTGCCACTTAGCCTTTCTAATGCCTTGAAAGAGGCCATATCTGATTCTCCTACGAAAGTTCATGATCATCACATTTGAACACCTCACAACCAGACTTCAGGAGGGAAGGGATCTCCTAGTTCATCCATTGTGTCCAGTTGAACAACATTCAGGTTAACATCTTTGGCACTCAAACTTTTCCACACTTGTTAATGCCAAAGAATGATGTTAAGGATATGTCAGGAGATAAGGTCCACAAGTCAATTGTTAAAACTACAGCGATAGGGTTGAGCGGACCTGAGGATCTAAAGGTAAATAGGTTCACTGGTCCTGATATAATGCATCCCAGGTTACAGAAAGAAATGGTGGAAGTTACAGTAGATGCATTAGTGGTAAATTACGAAAATTCACTGGACTCTGGGCAGGTCCCAGTGGACTGGAAGGCAGCGAATGTCGAGCTGTTGTTTAAAAAAGGGTGTAGGCATGAATCTGGTAACTATAGGTCAGCCAGTTTTCCATCTGTAATTGAGAAAATGCAGGTGGCTCTCATTTAATATGAAAAGGTGAGATACCTGAATGGAAACGGTTGCATCAGGTACAAGCAGCTTAGATTCAGGGAGGGATGGTCGTGTTTGACAAATTCATGGAGTTCTTCGAGAATGTGACAAGCGGGTGGATGGAGGGGAACAGGTGGATGTTGTATACTAGGATTTCCAGAAGGCGTTCGGGAGTGTACTGCATAAAAGAATCATCAATAAGATAAGAACGCATGGAGTTGTAGGGAATGTACTAGCATGGATGGAGGACTGATTAATCAATAGAAAGCAGAGAGTGGGGATAAATGGATCTTTGTCTGGTTGGAGGTCAGTGGTGTCCAGGGTGCAACAGGCGTCAGTGTTGGCCCAGCAACTGTTCATACCATGTATAAATCGTTTGGACGAGGAAACTGAGTACAGCCTGTCCAGGTTTGCCGGTGACACTGAATGGAGTGGAAAGACAAACTGCGCAGAGAGATTTAGAGAGTTTAAGGGAGTGGGTAAGGGTCTGGCAGATGTAATTAAAAAGAAGGAAAATGGGAGAGTGTTCGCTTTGGAAGTAAAAAGAGTAGTTCAGAATATTATTGGAATGGTGAAAGGTAGCAGCATGCTGTTGTTCAATGTGACTTGGGAGTGGGTTGTACATGAATTGATAAAAGTTGATTTGCAGGTACAACAGGTAATCAGGACGGCAAACGGGAGATTGGCTTTCATTGATAGAGGGATTGAATTTAAGACAGGGAGGATCTGCTGCAATTGCACAAGGTGATGGTGTGGCCGCACCTGGTGTTTTGTGTGCATTTCTTGGGTTCCTTACTTGAGGTAGAATGTAATGACTTTTGAGGCAGAGCAGAGGACGTTCTCCATTTTGATTCCAGAGATGAGGGAGTTACCCTTTGAGGAGAGTATTTTTCATCAGAAATTACAGTGGAAAAGGACAGGGAACATATAGAATCTCGAGAAATAGATGGTTACGTCTTGAAAAATGTCCATAATACAGAGGAGGAAGTGCTTGATATCTTGAAACGCAAAGTGGATAAATCCCGAGGAAGTGAAAAGGTGTACCCTAGACCTCTGCAGGAAGCTTGAGAAGTGATTGCTGGGCCGAGCACTGAGATATTTGTATCATCGATAATCACTGGTGCGTTGCCAGAAGATTGGAGTTTGGCTGACATGGTGCCACTGTTTAAGAAAGCTGGTCTGGACAAGCCAGGGAACTATAGACCAGTGAGCCTGACGTCAGTGGTTTTCAAGTTGCAGCTGAGGGACAGGATGTACATGCATTTGAAAAGGCAAAGATTGATTAGGGATAGTCAACATGGTTTTGTGCGTGGGAAATCATGTCTCACAAACTTGATCGAGTTTTTGTTTGAAGAAGTAACAAAGAGGATTGATGAGGACAGAGAGGTAGATGTGATCTATATGGACTTCAGTAAGGCGTTCGACATGATTTCCCAAGGGAGACTATTCAGCAAGGTTAGAACTCATGGAATACAGAGAGAACTAGACATGTGGATGCAGAACTGGCTCAAGAGTAGATGACAGACGATGGTGGTGGAGGCTTGTTTTTTGGACAGGAGGCATGTGATTTGGATGTGAGCATAAGAGGTATAGTAAGTAAGTTTGCAGATTGAAACCAAAATTGGAGGTGCTGTGGACAGCGAAGAGGGTTACCTCAGATTGCAACGGGATCTTGATCAGATGGGTCAATGAGCTGAGAAGTGGCAGATGGCGTTGAATTTAGACAAACGTGAGATGTTGCATTTTGGGAAAGCAAATCTTAGCCAGAGTTATACACTTAATGATAAGGTCGTAGGGAGTGTTGCCGAACAAAGATAACTTGGAGTGCAGGTTCATCGCCCCTTGAAAGAGAATAGGATAGTGAAGAAAGTGTTTGGTATGCATTCATTTGTTGTTCAGAGTATTGAGTACAGGAGTTGGGGGGTCATTTTGCAGCTGTAAAGGACATTGATTAGGCCAATGTTGGAATATTGTTTGCAATTCTAGTCTCCTTCCTATCGGAAAGATGTTATGAAATTTGGAAGGGTTCAGAAATGATTTACGAGGATGTTGCCAGGGTCGGAGGGTTTGGGCTATAGGGAGAGGTTGAATAGGCGAGGGCGGTTTTCTCTGAAGCGTCAGAGGTTGAGGGGTGACCTTATAGAGGTTTACAAAATCATGAAGGGCATGGATTGGATTCATCGAAAAAGTATTTTCCTTGGTGTGGCGGAGTCCTGAACTAGCGGCAATAGACTTAGGGTGAGAGGGGACAGATATAAAAGAAGCCCAAGGTGTAATGTTTTCATGCAGAGGGTGATACAGAATATATGGAATCAGCAGCCAGAGGAAGTGGTAGAGGGTGATACAATTGAAACATTTAAAAGGCATCTGATTAGGCATATGAATATGAAGGGATTGGAGCGATATGGGCCAGGTGATCGTAGGTGGGACTAAATTGGGTTGGACTGCTGACTTGATATCTGGTCAGCATGGACGAGTTGGACCAAGGGGTCAGTTTCTGTGCTGTACATCTCTATGTCTCTATGACTGTATGAGAGGTTGCACTACTTGGGACTGTACACGCTAGAATTTGGAAGATTGAGAGGGGATCTTACAGAAACATTAAAAATGATGAAAGGGACAGATAAGATAAAGGCCAACTAAATGTTTCCCCTGGTGGATGAAACTAGGACTCGGGAACATGGACTCAAGATTAGGGGGAGGAGATATGAGACAGGGATGCGGAAGAACCCTTTGTTCTCTTGGAAAGAAGTGAAACTATGGAATTCTGTGCCCAAGGAAGCAGTAGAGACAGCTTCCTTAAATATATTAAAGACACAGTTGGATGGGATTGTCATGGTCAGAGAAGAAAGGATAATGGGAGTACTGCAGGTAGGAGGAGCTGAGACAATGTGGAGATCAACCATGACCTTAATGAATGGAAGAGCAGGCTCAATGAGCGAAATGACCTGCTGCTGGTACTATTAATATATTACTATCAAAGTCTGCAACTGTAATGGCATATTCAGTTACATTGGCTCTTGAGTTCTTGAATATGGACAGTCTGCCATTTCCAAACAGTTCCATCGAAGCTGTTCCATTGCCTCCGATCAGCACGGTACCACTTTCTGTACTGGGTGCTTATTTGCCAGGAAGAGGAACAGAGCATTGTGTTCTGATTTTCTGAGATACAAACGAGATATGTAGTGGTAGGATCTTTGTTGGCTGTGTAGCATGGTTGTTCAGATGGTTCTGTAAATACCGTGAATGTGGTTGTCCTCATGATTAAAACCAACTTCGCATTTAGGTCACTGAAGAATTCATAATGGTTTTAAAATATCGTCAATTGCAAACTGAACTCACTGGAAAAAATATGTTTGTTTTCATGTTTTATGCGAGCTAGTGTCTCAGGGTGACTTGGACGTTGGTGCAAATAAAGTCCAGTATGTCTGCTCTTGACTTGAATAGAAAATGAACTGCAGCATTCATCATGATACAGACTTTGAGAGAAATGTAACACAATGTTATGATCCCATATGGTGCTAACACTGAACATATCAGAACACAGAGTGAAATCTTTCTTCAGTAGGGATATCCCGGTTCATTTACAGTTCCTAGTTCAGGAACATGCGGTTTGACTACCTTGGTCTGCAATATTTTCAACACTTGCTAATGTAGTCTGTAACTGGAGTGGCGGGTTATTTAGGTCAGCCAATGTGTTCTCGAATATGGGCCAGTCTATCTTTTCCATGATTATAAGTTTTAGTTTTGAAGATTTACTGTGTCAGTTTTTCACGAAAATTATTCTCAAAAGCAAACAAATTTCGCTAAAATTAATAAATGACAAGTAATTAAAATTACTCATTTCCCCAGAAATATCATGCACAGACCTTCAACCACAATGAAGTGTCACTGCTACTTTCGCTTTAAGATGTCTCACTGAACCAATTGGCCACACCGTCACCAGATGCTATTCTTTCTATTTCTTCCAGAGAAACAGAAATGCAGACTAACTCACAGACTCCTCACATTCCACCATCTGGCATTTGAGAACGAGTCTGACTTTCCAGTTCTGATTATCTGAGTTTAAATCTGGTTCTAGCAGCTTAGAAATTGCCTTCAAAGATCAGAGGCTTCAGGAATAGAAAGAAAAACCTGTCCTGTAGCTAGTATGAAATATTTCTTCTGAACTGAGCCAGTTCTCCACTTGTGGCTATGTCTCATAAGTTGCTGACGTTCAAATTTGTGAATGTATCATCAAATACTCTCTTCTGCACCGTCCTCGTGACTGGACCTAAGTTACACAGTCTGCTGAAATCGAGGTCTTTAGTTAAATGCTCTAGATGAATTTCCGGCCTCCTGGAATGTGCAGCATCACATCACACTGTCCTATTGTGACCAGACCCAAAAGGCACACATCACTGACCACCTTTCTCCACAGTCTGCATTGCTGTTGGAAGTCTTCTCTTTGCAGACAGGGATGCACTGGTTGACTGTTACTTGACAACGTTGACTTGTGCCAACTATTTTCACTTAGGATGCAGACTGAACGTCGAATTGTTTAGAAATTAATGGAAATCTATATATGTGTGTGCATATGTAAATATATTATATATATTTTTAAAATTCTAATTGCAATGCAATGACACAATAACTGGAGAAATCTCAATTCAATTGGTGAAATTCTGTGTGTGGAATTAGAACTATTTAAACAGTGCATCCATATGAAATGTGTAAATTTCAGCTTGGCTTTTTAACTTAAATGTCAGGTAGTTACACATAGGAACACTAAATAATATCAAATCAACTCATGTTCAATATAGCTGTAAATGTGTTGCTGGTTAAAGCAAAGCAGGTCAGGCAGCATCCAAGGAACAGGAAATTCGACGTTTCGGGCCAGAGCCCTTCATCAGGATCTGGCCCGAAACGTCGAATTTCTTGTTCCTTGGATGCTGCCTGACCTGCTGTGCTTTAACCAGCAACACATTTTCAGCTCTGATCTCCAGCATCTGCAGAGCTCACTTTTAACTCATGTTCAATATAATCTATTTCCCCAGAGAATGTTTCGTGATGAAATACATCTCGATTTCAATGGCGGCCACAAATATTGTGATGATTGTACATCAATTGGGATAGGTCGATCAGCAGAAATGAGATTGCCATCCTCTTAAAGTGCTCCACCTAAATTCATGTTGGGATGGTAGTCAATTAGGAGTTGCCACAAGTATTCACGCCAGGCGAGTGTCCAACATTAAACTTGCATCCTTTAATTCGTCTGATCGGCATTGATGTGATCAGCAAGAAATGTCCCAGATAGTATCAGCATTCGATGCCAGAACAATGTCAGATTCACGTTACACCACAGTACAGTATGAATTTCTCAGTGATGGTTGCACAATCAGTGCAGAAAGGACTGACAAGGGCCATGCCCTTTTCATACAAGAATATGGGCATCATCTGGGTGTGTGAGAGTTGATTTGATTTCATTAATTGTACTCACATGTACCTGAGTACAGTGAAACGTTTTATTTTGTGAGCATTAAAAAACATCAGAGCTTACAAGGGCGTACACATTCTAAGCTGTTAGACAGAACAAGGTTATGTTTGTGAATGAAGTGCACAAATAAGATCCGCATTAGTAAGATCAGTAGCATTTAACGTTGGAGAGGTTTGTTCAACAGTCTCATAACAGCAAGGAACATGTTCCTCAACTTATTGCTGTTTGTGTTCCAGCTTCTTTGTCTTCAGCCTGACGGAAGAGGGTGGTGAGAGAGTCTGTTTTTGTTGAATGCTTGTGTTTATGTTCATGTGTGTTTAACGGGTGCTTAGGAGGAAATTATATACCAGCAGGGAAAGAGAGCTAAAACAGAAATGAACGGACAAGAATCAGAGCGAGCATGGTCACCCCCACGTCTTAGAAGGTCATGGCCCTACGTCGGGAAGGAAAGGAGGGAGACAATTGAAAAATTGTGATACGAATGTGACGTCACAATATAGTTAATAACCGAAGGAAAGGCTTGAGAGACAATCTGTGCAGCAATAGGTGTAGTGCTCACATGTGCACCACCAGGAGCTAAAGTCCTAAATGATGACCAGTCAGAAGCTTACTTTGTCCTCTCATAAACTTTCTCTCTCTTGCAGATTATGTAAAACTGCAGCTCTATTCTGAGCCTCTGGAAAGCTCCCAACTTCCTGGGCACAGGAACAGGTCTCATTGGAAATATTGCGTAGTCCTCGTGAATATCTCACCTGTAACCATTCCCTGAAATAGACAAGGGTGTCATGGGAGTAGTATTAGGTGTACAAGCAGCTGAGTGCAGAACAGACAAAATGCAGGAACAGCAACAGACAGAGATGTTTCCAGACATTCACATTCTGAAAAACGTCACATGAATAGTCTGCCTGAAGCTGATGAATGACCTTGATGTTAGTATGACGGGTACAGGGGAAAGTATTCAAAGTAAATGTGGCAACTTCTAACACAGATTTAAAACGCAGTTGAAGACAATGCAGGACTTCTTCAAGCTGAAAGAGCAGGCAGGCTCCCGTAATCACAACGTCCAATTACGAATCCTGAAATGTTGGGTGGGTCAAGGGTGGTAATGTCCTCTGTTCATTCATCAACTCTCACTTTGGGTGATGGTTTAAGCCGAGTGCACGTGTGGTACATGCTGGACAATAACATACAGCTAGTGAGGATGTGAGTAGCTTCAGATTTTGAACGATTGATTCAATAGTCTCAGCGGATATTTCAGCCCATTCCTTAACTCGACTCTGATTTTCCTTTGGGTCCCAGCATAAATGAATGGATTGATACAGGAAGTCAAGAAGACAAGCATGAATCCGGTTTCTTCAAGAAGGAATGAATCTTCACTTAAATCGGATCCTGAGAAGTAAGCAACCTTAGCAACTCGGACATAGATAATTGTTATTACAAATAACAAGGAGAACAAGATAAAAGTGCCTGAGATAGTGAAAAGTAAAACAATTGATTTTCTTCGCTTTTCCATTTCGGGATCACCATGATTCATCCTGTTGTTGTGGACCCGCAGTCTCCTGCGGGCTCTGTTAGCCAATAGAATGTGTCTGACGGTCAGAATATTCAGCAGTAAAATCAGAATAAAGGGAAGAAAAGGGTTTACAATGGGCCACACCCAGTCATACACAGCCCAAGCTGGTGAAGTGTAAAATATTAATCTTATACTGCAAAACCAAGGTATAGTGTTAACTATGTACATCGGTTCATATGCAAAATACGCAAAGCCATTTTTTAAACAGGTCAGTGCAGACACAATTCCGATCACACGCACTGCCACCTTCTCTGTGCAATGCTTCATTTTTACCTTCTGGCAACAAATAGCCACAAATCTATCAAAGGTGAAAGCCACTGTGAACCAGGCAGAGCTGTCAATAGCTGCATAATTAAAGGCCAAGCGGAGACTGCATACTGGGGTGATAAACAGGAAGCTGCATGGGAAATAAATCCCAGCAATCCGGTTTAATATTACAGCAGTGACTATGAGGATGAGATCCGTTATTGCCATGGGCACCAGGTAGTACGTAATACATGCAGAGATACCTCATCTTCTTCGACACAGGATGACAATGACTGCCAGACTAGCTGGAATACAGAGAGGAAGAGAGCCAGATGGACTGACTTTCAGAATGTATGTGATAGAGGCATTGTGAATAGTCAAATTACTTATTCGAATCGAAAGGAAATCAGCAACTTTAATGACACATTTCTACACTTCAGCGAAATGTTCTTGTTCCAAATAATTCAATCAATGACAATGTTGACATTTACTGTGCCACCATGTAATCCAGTACTGTAATAGATCCACGTTTATACCTGTTATAATTTTAAAAATTGACCCATAGTGACTATAGAAATAACAGCATGAACTACATCAGCATGCTAATTTTGGTATAGTTAATCTCCTCATAAACTGTGCAAGAAACACAGCAGCCCTTCAAGTACACGGAAATAATCATTCAGTAAGGCAGTTTTCGTTGCAGCACTGACACATTTGCATTTTTAAACGTGTGTGAGAATTCATCAACAGGAACATTGCCTAATCCACAATGGAACTGGATTTACATCATAACAGATTAGCCCACAGTGGCAGGAGGTGTCGGCACAGACTGTTAGCAGAATAAGGGCGCTGCATCACCCAGTAAAATAATCAAGTCATGGAGTGTACAGCTTTATTAATTTTCAACAGGGTAAGGCGTGGCTGGACGGCCTTTAATTCCACCAGTAAAACGAATGAGCTGAAGGCATGAAATTGTGATATCATATCTATCCCAATGAGATGGTCATGGGAGGGGGTGGTTTGCTTGCTCAACATTCCAGGATGTGGAAGCTCCAGGCTAGACAGAGGAGGGGTAAAAGAGGATATGGTATTGCATTATTAGTTAAGGAAATAACGACTGCAAGAGGGAGGGGTGATATCTTGGAGCGAGTATTGAATGATGCTTTCTGGATACAGCATAAGAATAAACAAAGGGAGCAGCCACTTTGTTAGATGTTTATTATAGACCTCCAGAGAATCATCAGGAAATTGAGGAACGGATTTGTACCCAATACACGGGGGTGTGCAAACATAATAACAAAATGGTTGGCGATTTCAACTTTCCCGACATGAACTGAAGTAGACGCGGTGTTAAGGGCTTGGTCGGACTGGATTTCTTGAAATGCATACACAAGAACCTTTAGACCAATATGTAAAGAGTTAAACAAGGGATGGAGCTGTACTTGACCTAAATCTGGGAAATGAAGCTGGACAGGCAGTTGAGGTGATAATTGGGAGACGTTTTCAGGATAGCGATCAAAGCATGATCCAAATTAAGCTTCTACTAGAAAAAAAAAAGACACGTTGCAACAAAATCGTTTGGATTGGAGAGAAGAGTTTAGTTAATAAGACAGCATCTGACCAAGGTCGATACAGGAAATAAACAAAATAGCAGTAGGGCTGTTCACTAAGGAAATGAGAGGATACAAGCCAAATGTGTTCCCTCAAGTGTGATCCGAAGATTAACAAGCCCAAAGAACTCTAGATGACCAAAGATATTCAGAATACAGTGCGAAGGAAAAGAGAGTTTGTTTTTATCAGGTACATGGGGACCAAATCAGTAGAAAATGCAGGGTGGAACTTGAGAAAGCAATTAGGAAAGCAAAAACGGAATATGACAAGGTTCTGGTTGGTAAAAATATGGCAAGTCTCAAAATCGTCAATAGGTATGTCAATTGGAAGAGGATAACCAAGAATAGAATCAGGCCCATTGGGGAATAAGGGGGCAATCTGTGTGTAAAAAATGAGGTCTGCAGATGCTGGAGATCACAGCTGCAAATGTGTTGCTGGTCAAAGCACAGCAGGCCAGGCAGCATCTCAGGAATAGAGAATTCGACGTTTCGAGCATAAGCCCTTCATCAGGAATGATGTGTGTGTTGAGCCAGAGGGAAACTGGTCGAGTTTTGAACCAATGTTGCATGCGTATATTTATCTGAGAGAATGGGGATAGAGTTATGGAACCCAAGGAGAGAGAGTGCGAGATTCTTGGAGTTATTTCAAGTGTCTATGGGCTTAAAAGTAAACAAATAACTGGGTCCAGATGAATTGTGTTCCAGATTGTTGTGGGAGGCAAGGGAAGAGTTGCAGAGGCACTGACCTGAATTTTGTAACTCCAATATGTGTCCAGAGGTGGGGGTGCCAGAGGACCAGAGAACAGCTAACATGGATCCAATACTTAAAAGGGGTTGTAAAGAAAAGTCAGAGTACTATAGAGCAATGATCTCATGTCAGTGGTAGAGAAAATGTTGGAGAAAGTTCTGAATAAGAACATCTATCCCTACTTGGAGATACAAATGCTGCTCAAGGATGGGCAGACATGCCTATCAAATTTTATCGACTGTTTGAGGAGATGACCAGGTGTATAGAGCAGGTAGTGCATCTGATGTAGTCCGTATGGATTACAACAAAGCTTTTGACAAAATTGGTTCAGTTGTAGGAAGTAGAGGGTGGTGATAAAAGAATGTTTTAGTGACTGGGAGCCAGTGTCTACTGGCATATCACAGGGGTCTGTGCTCAGCTCACTACTATTTGTCATTTATAGAAATGCAAGAGATGACGTATGGGTGACAGGTGACATACAGTTTGGTCAGGTGGTTAACAGTGAGGTTGAGTGTCTGAGGCTACAAGAGGCGATGCATTTTGGAAAGAGTAATTTGACAAGGAAATACTCAATTAACAGTGTGACTCTAGGAAATTCACTTGAACAAAGGAACCCTGACATTTTTGCCCATAAATCTCTGAAGGTAGAAGGGCATATTGGTAAAATGATGACAACAGCAGAAGGGACATACGCCTTTATCAATCGGGCAATAGGTTATATGAGCAGGGGAATCCTGCTGGAGTTGCATGGAACATTGGCGAGATCACAGCGAGAGTACGGTGTGCACTGCTTGTAGCCACATTACAGGATAGATGCGATTGTACTGGAGGGGGTTGTTTGGGGGGGGGGTGCAGAGCTGATTCAGCAGGATACAGCCTGGGATGGAAAATTGAAGTTCGGAACACAGGTGGATCGGCTACGGTTGATTTCTTTGGAGCTGAGAAAACCGAGGAGGGGTCTGAGAATGTGCAAAATTAAGGGGTGTACGGACAGAATGGATAAGAAAGCAGCTGTTCCTTTTCGCTCAAGGGTCATTCACTAGGGGACACAGGTTTAAGGTAACCTGTAGAAGGTTTTGAGAGAATGTGACGAATAACTATTTCTGTCTGGTGAAAGGGCCTATTATGGACGCATGGTGCTATGATACAACGATAATAGCTGAATAAATTCACTCACTATAACAAGGTCAATAAGGCAACATGATTTGGAAATGCCGGTGTTGGACTGGGGTGTACAAAGGTAAAAATCACACAACACCAGGTTATAGCCGAACAGGTTTAATTGGAAGCACACTAGCTTTCGGAGCGACGCTCCTTCATCAGGTGATTGTCATAAGGCAACAGAGATGCTTTGCAGAAACAAAACAAAACATGATGCGAATTCACTCGTACTTACAGTGCCAAAACTGCAATAAAACGCATTTATATCGTGAGGTGGCAGTAAATCGACAAATAATATAAATTAAACGTTTGAAGGGACTAAATGGTAGGCAACAGAAGACGGCATTTCAACATTAAACAGAGAATATCTCCCACATAATGAGAAGAAGCTGTGTTCATAAAGGGAAAGAATACATTGCACGAATAAATGTCGTTAATTCGAACGGAATGACCTTATAACCTTTATAGAGGTGTTAAGACAGTGAAAGCATGAAAAAGATTCATCCGAAGAAAAACACCCCAGGCTAATGAAGTAAATATACCGTGGAAGCGGAACAATGCATCACATGAAACGGGACAAAGAGTATATACATTTTGAAGATGCACGACTGTTAAAGATGAATAATCGATCCAGCTAACCAGTGATTCACTCAGCTACTAACTAACTACAATAATTACCTGGAAGGCCAACAGCTGCAAGGACGGGATAGTAAATGGCAAACACCAGCCCTCTTGGTATTCCTTTGCTTTGTTTTCATGGTAACCAATTTACTGTAAGGAAAGGGGTGGGGCCAACTGTTGCTCAGCTGGTCCTTGTATTTTGATCAAATACAGTTTTGTTTTGCTATTCCCACGGAATCAGAGATGTCTCTAAAATAAAATGCACAGCATAATGCAGGTTATATTTATTCACTTTTCTTAAAAACATAAGCTGATTGTTTCCACACTGGAGCGAGACCAAATCAATGGGATTCACCACTGACTCCAGTGAGAAACGCACGTTTTTCTTGAACAACGCAAGAAAGTTCTGGCACACTGCCCTCAGAGAGTGTGATCACCAGTCAGGCACAATATGTTTCGAAACCTCTGTGAGATTAACTCAGACAACTGACTTTATTCTCATTCCGGATAGATGAGCATGTTAATGTACCTTATCTTCACTGTACAAGGCATAAGTCTTCAGCTCTTATCAACGTGTTCAGGTCAGAGTCGTTATATTCAGTCTTGGGGAGGGTCGCAGTTCACTGGGAACCTATGCAGTCCAATGCAATTACGCTTAGTGTCAATATGTCCCGGCCAGTTTGTGAGAATTCAGTCCACTGCAGTAGTTACACACTATGTCAGTTTATGTTAGCTCCATTTACAATACCGCGGATTCACTCCAGCTTCATCTCATCGGTCATGAAATTGCCGACTTCAGCACGCTTAGAATCACAACACAAAGCCCAAAATATACTTATTGTTTCTCGGAAAATAACCATAAAGAAAACAATTAATTGTTGTCAAGAAATTGAACAATGGTCTCATGTACAACAGATGAATGACGAGAGTAAGGTGTTATTATGGACAGTTTGATGGGATGCACTGAACACGTGCGTGACGGGAAGCTGATTTAATCTAATTTCCAGCACACAGTGCCAAATTTTTAATTGAGCTTTTTTTTTAAATTTTCCACTTGACAGTACACAGTTCTTGCATTGGCAAGTTCGTCCTGTTGCCTCTTGTTGGAAGCAAACTGCTCTGGTGGTCCCAACATGACATTCCCGAGAACTGGTGCAGATTTAATTCCAAATAAGCAACAAGGAGATTAGATCAGATTCCCTGCAATATGGAAACAGGCCCTTCAACCCACTAAGTCCACACCGACCCTCCGAAGAACAACCCACCTAGACTGACTCCAATTTTAACCCTGACTCATACACCTAACACTATGGTTAATAGGAACTAATACCTAACACTATGGGCAATTGCGCTAACATGCTGGGCACGTTAGCATGGCCAATTCACCCTGACCTGCACATCTTATGTGCACCTGGAAGAAGTCCACGCAGACACGATGAGAATGTGCAAACTTCACACAGACAGTCTCCCGAGGCTGGAATTGAACCCGGGTCTCTGGCGCAGTGAGGCAGCAGTGCTAACCACTGAGCCACTCCAGATGATGCGTGGTGAATAAATTAACTCCCTCACATGAGCACCTTGTCCCAAAGCTGAAACATAAGGAGCCTGAAAGGACTAGAGAAGATCTATTCCACATGGCTACATTCAAGAGTGTAAATTATCATTATCAATGGACCACTAAGTGCTATGAAGTCGAAAGAGTGGATGATCACTTTAAGATAGCAAGTGTTTTCTGATTTTAACGTACAGCTACAGCTACGAGTTTACAGAACAGCTAAGAGATGAGATGTTGTGAAATAAATATATGCGACAATTGGCTGTTAAATGGATTCCTTAGTGTATACAACAATTCAAGTTTAACCAATCCAATTAGATTATGCCCCTCGGTACCAAAACCCAGTTGATTTTGAATGTTGGCAGATGGAGCTTCATTTAGAAAAATGTGACTTACTGTTGCAGTGCGGAGATTGATACTTTCTGCCAATTAATCAGAAAGCTGCCCTCACCTCCTAATATGTTGAAACTGTGTGATTGAAAGAAGATTGCTGATTTCTACTGCATAAATAAAAAGTAACAACTTATTTATTTAAACCTAACAGGTATCACTGAGCAAAATTAACAAACAGAACACTCTTATACCCGAATTAACCACTAGCCCTCTGCTGAACACAATTCAATTAATATGTTGTTCCAATAAAACAGTTAGAAAACTTTACACCAATTAAATTTCTCAACTTTCAAGCAGCCGCTGTGTTGTCTTCCTCTGGTGTTCCCTCTGGTGTTCCCTCTGGTCTTCTCATCCCTGAGTCATCTTCCTACTTTTTTATTGCTTTTACGAGAAAAGGCACCTTTTGATAGATTGTGCCTTCGGAGATTTCTTTGAGAGCAAGATGTTTATTTCTTTGGATGGCATTTGCTCTCCAGATCTACAGCAGTTGTTCTGACCAGTTTTCAAAATGCCCGCTTTTTTCTATAACCCAACATTGTTCCCTCTCATTGGTCCGATATTGTCAATACCATGCATTCAAACTCAACTGGGTTTGGTACACAGGGGCATAATCTAAATGGATTGGTTAAACTTGAATTGTTGTATAAACTCAGGAATCCATTTAACAGACAATTGTCACATATTTATTTTGCAACATCTCATCTCTTAGCTGTTCTGTATACTGGTAGTTGTAGCTGTATATTAAAATCAGACAACACTTGCTATCTTAAAGTGACCATCCACTCTTTCGACTTCATAGCACTTAGTGGTAAGGTTCTGAGGAGGGTTTCTGAACAATGAGACCTTGGAGTTCAGGTTCATACTTCATTGAAAGTAGCGTCACAGGTAGATAGGATAGTGAAGAAGGTGTTTGGTATGTTTTCCTTTATTGGTCAGAGTATTGAGTACAGATGTTGGGAGGTCATGTTGCAGTTGTACAGGACATTGGTTAGGTCACTTTGAAGTACAGCATGCAATTCTGGTCTCCTTGCTTTAAGAAGGATGTTGTGAAACTTGAGAGAGGTAGGAAAAGATTTACAAGGATGTTGCCAAGATTGGAGGTTTGACCTCTAGGGAGAGGTTGAATAGGCTAGGGATGTTTTCCCTGGAGTGTCAGAGGCTAAGCGGTGCCCTGACAGAGATTTAAAAAGTCAGAGGGGAATGGATCGGGTAAATAGACGAAGTCTTTTCCCTGGATGGGGGAGTCCAGAACTAGAGGGCATAGGTTTAGGGTGAGAGGGCAAAGAATAAAAAGGGACCTAAGGGGCAACTTTTTCACACAGAGGGTGGGGCGTGTATGGAATAAGCTGCCAGAGGAAGTGGTGCTGGCTGGTACAATTACAATACTGAAAAGGCACCGGGATGAGTATATTAAAGAGAAGGGTTTAGAGGGATGTGGGCCAAATGCTGAAAATGGGACTAGATTAATTGAGGACACCGAGTCAGCATGGACGAGTTGGACTGAAGGGTGTTTCCATGTATACAACTCTATGATTCCAGTGACATTATTATAATAATAATAAAAAATAATAATAAGGCTGCTAAATTGATAATAAGACAATAATAACAGCAGCAGTATTACCAGGAAATAATAGGAGTACTGGCAATAACAAGATAGCACTCGTGCCTGGCTCATCGCCTGCTGATTTTAATTCCATAGTGGCTTCCACGAATCTAGACAAAAGTGTTGTAAGTGTGCAGACGGTTAAAGAAAAAAAAAGACAAGAGAACTCGAAGTTAAGAGGACAGATTTCAGAATTATATTTAGCATTCATTCTATATTCTTTAACTGACACATCAGGAAAGATTTGAAAGCAACTGCACGTTGGAAGTGAGAATTCATAGGACTTGGACAATGTAAAGCATAGTTCATACTGTCCTATTCCTAAAGTTGCAACATTAACCAATAGGTGATATAGGTATTTCACCTTATTCTTCAACTCAGAAATGAGTTTGCCTGTACAAATGAATGATTGATGCAAACACTCAATAATTGAAGCATATATCCACTTTGTTGGAGGACAAGTGTGGAATTCCTGAAATCAAGAACTGTAGAATAAAAGACATTCGCAATTTACAATATAAGTAATCTGTATAGGCTGTAACAAAGATAACAGGGCGAATCTGCCCGAGATGAGGAAGAGAAAAACAATGTTTCTCCATTTCTGGGTCCCTCTGGTTCTCCAAGTTGGTTTGTGACCAGAGTCGCTTCTGGGCTATATTGGCCACTAGAATGTGTCTGACAATCCGGACATTGAACAGTAAAATCAGAATGAAAGGTAGAAGAGGGGTTAAAATAGACCAAATTCAGGATCTAGATTAGAGTGGTGCTGGAAAAGCACCGCAGGTCAGGCAGCAACTGAGTAGCAGGAAGTATATGCAGTCATAGATACAGTCCATGCAGGTAATGTGTAAAATGCTTGTGCATTGGCAAATATTGTCGATTACATACATTAGTTCACATAAAAAATACATATGTATCAACCAACTATCAAAATCTCAATCCAAATTAATATTGTTATGGACCAGACTAATATATATAATATTGTTATGGTCCAGATCAGACCCCATCAAATTATATTAAGAAGGTCGCCAAGACCCCAAATTTTTCCGAGTTTTAAAGATAAGTGTAAGGTGTGTTACAGATGCAATTTCACTGGTCAAACTACCAGGCATGATGCAAAACACATGAATTCTTGCACTATAGTTAAAATGCAGACCAAGGAAAGATGAATTGGAATAACAGCACTGTTAGAAAACTACAGGTGCAATTTTCAAGTCCAGGATGAAAAAACATCTAGAGAAATCTCTGAGAGAGATAACTCAAGCATTTTCCTCACTCTCCTCACTCTCTCAGCAGAGCAGGTAAGGGCTGTTTGGCAGTGGCTGCTTGAAGGCTCGGTGACGTTTGTTTAACGTTTTAAATTTGAATTTTTTTTTAAAAAGCGCGGGGCAGACCCGGAAGCTGGTATAGCGCAAGCTTACCTGGGTAAGTTTTTTTTGTGTTTCCCCTATAAAGGCCCGCAGCTTCAAGGCCTCGGCCTCACTCTCTCAGCAGAGCAGGTAAGGGTTGTTTGGCAGTGGCTGCTTGAAGGCTCGGTGACGTTTGTTTAACGGTTTAAATTTGAATTAAAAAAAAATTTCGCGGAGCAGACCCAGAAGCTGGTGTAGCACAAGCTTACCTGGGTAAGTTGTTTTCCTATAAAGGCGCACAGGAAATCATGTGCGTGGGAAATCATGGCTCACAAACTTGATTGGGTTTTTGAAGTCGTAACAAAGAGGATTGATGAGGGCAGAGCGGTCGATGTGATCTATATGAAATTCAGTAAGGCGTTCGACAAAGTTCCCCGTGGGAGATTGGTTAGCAAGATTAAATCTCACGGAATACACGGAAAATTAGCCACTTAGATTTAGAACTGGCTGAAAGGTAGAAGGCAGAGGGTGGTGGTGGAAGGTTGTTTTTCAGAGTGGAGGCCTGCGATCAGTGGATAGCCACAAGAATCGGTGCTTGGTCCACTACTTTTCATTATTTATGTAAATGATTGGATGTGAGCATAAGAGAAATAGTCAGTAGGTCTGCAGATAAGACCAAAATTGAAGGTATTAGCGAAGAAGTTTACCTCGGATGACAATGGGATCTTGATCGGGTGGACCAATGGGCTGAGAAGTGGCAGATGGAGTTTTATTTAGATAAATTTGACGTGCTGCATTTTGGGAAAGCAAATCTTAGCAGGACTTATACACTTAATGGTAAGTTCCTGCGGAGCGCTGCTGAACAAAGAGACCTTGGAGTGCAGGTTCATAGCTCCTTGAAAGTGAAGTCACAGGTCGATCGGATAGTGAAGAAGGCGTTTGGGATGCTTTCCTTTATCGGTCAGAGTGTTGAGTACAAGAGTTGCGAGGTCATGTTGAGGCTGGATAGGACATTGGTGAGGCTACTTAAGGAATATTGCTTGCAATTCTGTTCTCCTTCCTGTCGGAAAAATGTTGTGAAACTTGAAAGGGTTCAGTACATATTTACAAGTATGTTGCCAGGGTTGCAGAATGTGAGGTATAGTGAGAAGTTGAATACGCTGGGACCGTTTTCCCTGGAGTGTCGGAGGCTGAGGGGTAAACTTGTAGAGGTTTACAACATCATGAGGGGCATGGATTGGATAAATTGAACTGGAGGGCAGACTTTTATGCTGAGAGGGAATAGGTATAAAAGAAACCCAAAGAGCAATCTTTTCACACAGAGTGCGATACGTGTGTGGAATGAGCTGTCAGAGGAAGTGGTGTAGGTTGGTACAATTGCAACATTTACGGCATTTGGATGTGTATATGATTAGAAAGAGTTTTGGAGGATATGCGCCAGGTGCTGGAAAGTGGGACTAGATTGTTTTGGTATATCTGGTCAGTATGGACGAGTTGGACCGAAGGGTCTATTTCCGTGTTGTATATCTCTATGACTCTATTACTCTATTCCTCGGTCAAAGGTTCAGCCGCCTAGGACTGTACTCGCTAAAATTTGGAAGACTGAGAGGGGATATGAGAGAAAAATATAAAATGATGAAATGGATAGATAAGATAAAGGTCGACAAACACTTCCCCTGCTGGGTGAGACTAGGACGAGGGAAGATGGACTCAAGATGAGGACAGTAGATTTAAGACAGAAATGGGGAAGAACAGCATCTCCGAGAAAGTAGTGAGTCTGTGGAATTTTGTGCCAAGGAAATCGTAGAACAGATTCATTAAATATAATCAAGACACAATTGGATGGGATTTTCATGGTAGGGGAATTAAAGGTGATTGGGATAATGCAGGAGGAGGAGCTGAGATGATGTATAGATCAGCCATGATCTTCATGAATACCAGAGGAGGCTCAATGGGCCAAATGGCTCACTGCTGTTGCGATTACTATGATACTAGCAAAGTCTGTAACTGGTTTGCATATTCAGTTGCGTTGGCTTCTGGGTTCTTGAATATGGACAGTCTACCAATCACAAACAGTCCTATAGAAACTGTTCCATCGCCTCAGATCTGCACTGTACCACTTGCTATTCTGGGTGCTTATAAGCCAGAAGGAGGAACACAGCATTGTATTCTGATTTTCTGAAGAACCGACGAGATATGGCGTGGTGGGATCCTTGACTGTGTTCCGTGGTTGTTCAGATAGATCTGTAAATATAGTGAATGTGGCTGTCTTCATGATTAAAATCAACTTAACATTTAGTTCACTGAAGAACTCATGATGGTTTTAAAATCTTATCAATTGCAAACTTAACTCACTGGAAAAAAAATTGCTTTCATGTGTGTAGCAAGACAGTGTCTCAGGGAAACATTGTCGTTGGTACAATTAAGTCCAAGATGTCTGCTCCTGATTTGAACAGATGATGAGCTGCAACGTTTATCATGATACAGAGTTTGAGAGAAATGTAATACAATATTATCATCCCATAAGGTGCTAACACTGAGCAGATCAGATCCCAGAGTGAAATCCTACTTTTGTCAGCAAGGCATATCCCGGTTCGATCACAGTTTCCAGTTGAGGAACATGTGGATTAACTTCCATGGCACGCAGTCTTTTACACACTTGATAATTACATCTGTAACCTGGAGTGGCATGGTTATTTACGTCAGCCAATGTGTTCTTGAATATGTGCCAGTCTCCCAATTCCATGTTTACAAGTTTTATTTTTGAAGTTTTACTGTGTCAGTCTTTCAGAACAATTATTCCCAAAATGAAACAAATCTTTTGACAATTAATTAGCAACAAAGAGCAAAAATTATTCATTTCCCCATAAATATCATTTGCAGCCCTTCAACCCAAATGAAGTATCACTGCTGTTTCGGTTTGAGATGTCTTACTGAAACAATTAGCCACACCTTGACCAGATGCTGTTCTTCCTATTTCTTCCAAGAAGGCAGACCAGATCACATACTCCTCACATTCCAATATCTGACATTTGAGAACGAGTCTGACTTTCCAGTTCTGATTATCAGAATTTAAATTCAGTTCCAGCATCTTATGAATTGCCTTCACAGATCAGAGGCTTACTGCATAGAAAGAAAAACCTGTCCTGTTACTAATATGAAATATTTCTTCTGAACTGAACCTGTTCTTTCCTTGTGGCTATGTCTCATTGTAAGGTTGCAGACGTTCAAATTTATGAACGGATCATCAGGTATTCGTTTCAGTACCTTGCTCGTGACTTGACCTAAATTACACAGTACCCCTGAAATCAACATCTTCAGCGAAATGGTACAAAAGAATTTCCGGCCTCCTGTTATGTTATGTAGAGCATCATAACACATTGTGCTATTGCGATCAGACCATAAAGGCACAAATCACTGGCCACTTTTCTCCACAGTATGCATTGCTGTTGGAAGAGTTCTGTTCGCAGGCAGTCATGAATTGGCTGACTATTACTTGACAATATCGACTGATGCTAACTTTTATAACTTAGGATGCAGTTTGAGCGTCGAGTATGTTTAGGAAAAAAATGGGAACCCCTATGTGAGTGTGCGCGTGTTGTGTCCGTGTGTGTATATGTCCATATATTACGTATAATCCCTAACTGCAATGCAATCACACAGTAACTCGAGAAATACAGATTCAATCATTGATAATATTTTACACGGACTTAGAACTCTGGACGTAATGCTTCCAATTCAAGTCTGTAAATTTTAAATGTCAGATAATTACATAGAGGAACACAAAATAACATCAGCTTAAATCATAATCAATATTGTCTAATGCCCATGAGTAAGAGAATGTTTTGTGATGAATTACACCAAGATGTCAATGGTGGTCACAAATATTCTGATGGTTATATCAAAATTGGGTTTATAATCATCTTAATGTTCTTCACTTAAATTCTGACAGGATGAGATGGTAGTCAATCAGGAGTTGCCACAAGTGAAAGCCAGCCGCTGTGATTCGCAAAGTCTGCAGCATTGAACTCGCAACAATAGAAAGTGGAATGGCAAATAGAATTTCCTGAACTCATTAATGTCTGTCGAGACATGCTGCTTCCCGCAGCAATGGTTCACATGAGTTCATTTGGGAAAATAAATGTGGCGAGTTCTGACATAGATTCAAAAGGCAGTTGAAGACGATGCAGGACTTCCTTCAAACCGAAAGAGGAGCCAGGATACTGAATCGCAAAGGCAAGTGAGTGCACAGCTTTTCAGTAACTACCAAGCCCGATGAATCTTACACATTTAAACGGACAAAATAATCAATATTTATATATATACATATTTCCATCCATCAATTAATCCATCATTTGAAGTTGTCCGACTCATCAACGTCAGATTAAAAATCTTGAAATGTGGGGTGGGGCGCGTGTGCAATGTCCTCTGTTCATTCTTTGGGTGAAGGGTTAAACTGAGTGCACTGGTAATACACATGCCATGGTCAGTAGGTGAACATGCTGGACAATAATGTACAGCTCGCGAGGATTTGACTACCCAACCACCCCGTGGCTCAACACTTTAACTCCCCCTCCCACTCCACCAAGGACATGCAGCACTTGGTCTCCTCCATCGCCAGAACATAACAACACGACGGTTGGAGGAAGAGCGCCTCATCTTCCGCCTAGGAACCCTCCAACCACAAGGGATGAACTCAGATTTCTCCAGTTTCCTCATTTCCCCTCCCCCCACCTTGTCTCAGTCGATTCCCTCGAACTCAGCACCGCCCTCCTAACCTGAAATCTTCTTCCTGACCTATCAGCCCCCATCCCACTCCGGCCTATCACCCTCACCTTGACCTCCTTCCACCTATCACATCTCCATCGCCCCTCCCACAAGTCCCTTCTCCCTACCTTTTATCTGAGCCTGCTGGACACACTTTCCGCATTCCTGAAGAAGGGCTTATGCCCAAAACGTCGAATTTCCTGTTCCTTTGATGCTGCCTGACCTGCTGCGCTTTTCCAGCAACAGATTTTCATCACTAATGTAGTCCGGGATTGCCACTTGGCATTTCTAATGGCCTGACAGAGGCCATATCTGGATTTCCTATGGAAGGTCAGAATCATCACATTTGAGCACCTCACAACCAGACTTCAGGACGGAAGGAATCTCCCAGTTCATCCATTGCGTCCAGTTGGGCAACATTCAGGTTAACGTCTTTGGCACTCAAACTTTTCCACACTTGTTAATGCCAAAGAATGATGTTAAGGATATGTCAGGATGTGAGGACCACCAGTCAATTGTTAACACTACAGGGATAGTGTTGAGCAGACCTGAGGATCTTAAGGTAAATAGGTTCCCTGGTCCTGATATAATGCATCCCAGGTTACAGAAAGAAATGGTGGAAGTTATAGTAGGTGCATTAGTGGTAAATTACGAAAATTCACTGGACTCTGGGACTGGACGACAGCGAATGTCGAGCTGTTGTTTTAAAAAGGGCGTAGGCAAGAGGCCAGTAAGGATAGGTCAGTCAGCTTTCCATCTGCAATCGAGAAAATGCAGGTGGTTATCATTAAAGAATAAAAGGTGAGATACCTGGATGGAAACGGTTGCATCAGGTACGAGCAGGATAGGTTCAGGACGGGAATGTCGTGTTTGACAAATTCACTGGAGTTCTTCGTGAATGTGACAATCACGGTGGATGGAGGGGAACAGATGGATATTGTATTCTGGGATTTCCAGAAGGCATTCGGGAAGGTGCTGCATAAAAAAATCATCTGTAAGATAAGAACGCATGAGGCTGTAGGGAATATACTAGCATGGATAGAGGACTGATTAATCAATAGAAATCAGAGGGTGGGGATAAATGGATCTTTCTCGGGTTGGAGATCAGTGGTGACCAGGGTGGAAAAGGCGTCGGTGTTGGCCCAGCAACTGTTCATGCCATATTTAAGTGGTTTGGAAGGGGAACCTGTCCAGGTTTGGCGGTGACACTGAATGGAGTGGAAAGACAAAATGCACAGAGAGATTTGGAGAGTTTAAAGGAATTTTTAAGGGTTTTGCAGATGTAATTAAACAGTCGGAAAATGGGAGGGTGTCCGCTTTGGAAATAAAAACAGTAGATCAGAATATTATTGAAATGGTGAAAGGTAACAGCATGCTGTTGTTCAGAGTGACTTGTGAGTGGGTTGGACATGAATTGCTAAAAGTTGATTTGCAGGTACAACAGGTAACCAGGACGGCAAACGGGATATTGGCTTTCATTGATAGAGGGATTGAATTTAAGAGCAGGGAGGATCTGCTGCAATTGCACAAGGTGATGGTGTGGCCGCACCTGGTGTATTGTGCGCATTTCTTGGGTACCTGACTTGAGGAAGAATATAATGACTTTGGAGGCAGTGCAAAGGAAGTTCTCCATTTTGTTTCCAGAGATTCCCTTTGAGGAGAGTATTTTTCTTCAGTATTTACCGTAGAAAAGGACAGTGAACATATAGAATCTCGAGAAATAGATGGTTACGTCTTCAAAAATGTCCATAATGCAGAGGAGGAAGTGCTTGATGTCTTGAAACGCAAAAAAGTGGATAAATCCCGAGGAACTGATCAGGTGTACCCTAGAACTGTGTAGGAGGCTAGAGAAGTGATTGCTGGGCCTCGAACTGAGATATTTGGATCATCGATAAGTACAGGTGCGTTGCCAGAAGATTGGAGTTTGGCTAACATGGTGTCACTGTATAAGAAAAGTGGTAAGGACAAGCCAGGGAACTTTCGACCGGTGAGCCTGACGTCAGTGGTGGGCAAGGCTGAGGGACAGGATGTACATGTATTTGAAAAGGCAAGGATTGATTAGGGATAGTCAACACGGCTTTGTGCGTGGGAATTCATGACTCACAAACTTGATCGAGTTTTTTTTGATGAAGTAACAAAGAGGAGTGATGAGGACAGAGCATTAGATGTGATCTATATGGACTTCAGTAAGGCGTTCGACAAGATTCCCCAAGGGAGACTATTTAGCAAGGTTAGAGCTCATGGAATACAGGGAGAACTAGACATTTGGGTACAGAACTGGCTCAAGAGTAGATGACAGACGATGGTGGTGGAGGGTTGTTTTTTGGACAGGAGGCATGTGACAAGTGGTGCGCCACAAGGTTTAATGCTGGGTCCACTACTTTTAATCAATTATATAATTGATTTGGATGTGACCATAATAGGTATAGTTAGTAAGTTTGATGATTACAATCAAAATTGGAGGTGTTGTGGACAGCGAAGAGGGCTACCTCAGATTGCAACGGGATCTTGATCAGATGGGCCAATGAGCTGAGAAGAGGCAGATGGAGTTGAATTTAGATAAATGTGAGGTGTTGCATTTTGGGAAAGCAAATCTTCGCCAGACTTATACACTTAATGATAAGGTCCTCGGGAGTGTTGCTGAACAAAGATAACCTGGCGTGCAGGTTCATAGCTCGTTGAAAGTGAAGTCGCAGGGAGATAGGATAGTGAAGAAAGAGTTTTGTATGCTTTCATTTGTTGTTCAGATTATTGAGTACAGGAGTTGGGAGGTCATATTGCAGCTGCAAAGGACATTGGTTAGGCCACTGTTGGAATATTGTTTGCGATTCTAGTATCCTTCCTATCGGAAAGATGTTGTCAAACTTGAAAGGGTTCAGAAAAGATTTACAAGGATGTTGCCAGGGTTGGAGGGTTTGAGCTATGGGGAGAGGCTGAATGGGCTGGGACTGTTTTCCCTGGAGTGTCAGAGGCTGAGGGGTGACCTTATAGAGGTTTACAAAATCATGAGGAGCATGGATTGGACACATCAAAAAAGTCTTTTCCTTGGTGTGGCTGAGTTTTGAACTAGCGGGCATAGATTTAGGGTGAGAGGGGACAGATATAAAAGAAGCCCAAGGTGTAATGTTTTCATGCAGAGGCTGATACAGAATGTGTAGAATCAGCTGCCAGAGGAAATGGTAGAGGGTGATACAATTGCAACATTTAAAAGGCATCTGATTAGGTATATGAATAGGAACAGTTTGGAGCGATATGGGCCAGGTGACCGTAGGTGGGACTAAATTCTTTGGATTGCTGACTACATATCTGGTCAGCATGGACGAGTTGGACCAAAGGGTCAGTTTCGGTGCTGTACATCTCTATGTCTCAATGACTCTATGAGAGGTTGCACTATTTGGGCTGCACACGCTAGAATTTAGAAGACTGAGAGGGGATCTTATACAAACATTTAAAAATGATGAAAGGGACAGATAAGATAAAGGCCAACTACTTGTTTCCCCTGGTGGATAAAACCAGGACGAGGGAACATGGAATCAAGATTAGGGGGAGGGGAAAAAATACAGAGATGTGGAAGAACGTTTTTCTCTCTCGGAAAGTAGTGAATCTATGGTAATCTGTGCCCAAGGAAGCAGTAGAGGCAGATTTCTTTAATATATTCAAGATACTGTTGGATGGGATTGTCATGGTCAGAGAATTAAGGATAATGGGAGTATTGCAGGTTGGAGGAGCGGAGACGATGTCGAGATAAACCATGACCGTAATGAATGGTAGAGCAGGCTCAGTGAGCGAAATGGCCTGCTGCTGGTTCTATTAATATGGTACTATCAAAGTCTGCAACTGTAATGGCATATTCATTTACGTTGGCTCTTGAGTTCTTGAATATGGACAGTCTGCCATTTCCAAACAGTTCCATCGAAGCTGCTCCATTGCCTCCAATCAGTTCGGTACCACTTTCTATACTGGGTTCTTATTAGCCAGGAAGCGGAACACAGCATTGTGTTCTGATTTTCTGAGATACAAACGAGATATGAAGTGGTAGGATCTTTGTTGGCTGTGCAGCATGGTTGTTCAGATGGTTCTGTAAATACCGTGAATGTGGTTGTCCTCATGATTAAAACCAACTTCGCATTTAGGTTACTGAAGAATTCATAATGGTTTTAAAATATCGTCAATTGCAAACTGAACTCACTGGAAAAAATATGTTTGTTTTCATGTTTTATGCGAGCTAGTGTCTCAGGGTGACTTGGATGTTGGTGCAAATAAAGTCCATTACGTCTGCTCCTGGCTTGAACAGAAAATGAACTGCAACATTCATCATGATACAGACTTTAAGAGAAATGTAACACAATGTTAGGATCCCATATGGTGCTAACACTGAACAAATCAGAACCCAGAGTGAGATCTTTCTTCTGTAGGCAAGGGATATCCCGGTTCATTTACAGTTTCCAGTTCAGGAACATATGGTTTGACTACCTTGGTATGCAATCTTCTCCACACTTGCTAATGAAGTCTGTAACTGGAATGGCTAGTTATTTAGGTCAGCCAATGTGTTCTTGAAAATGGGCCAGTCTATCTTTTCCATGATTATTAGTTTTATTTTTGAAGATTTACTGTGTCAGTTTTTCACAAAAATTATTCTTAAAAAGAAACAAATTTCGCTAGAATTAATAAATGACAAGTAGTTAAAATTACTCATTTCCCCAGAAATATCATGTACAGACCTTCAACCCCAATGAAGCATCACTGCTATTTTCGCTTTAAGATGTCTCACTGACACAATTGGCCACACCTTCACCAGATGCTATTCTTTCTATTTCTTCCAGAGAAACAGAAATGCAGACTAACTCACAGATTCCTCACATTCCACCATCTGGCATTTGAGAACGAGTCTGACTTTCCAGTTCTGATTATCTGAGTTTAAATCTGGTTCTAGTAGTTTAGAAATTGCTTTCAAAGATCAGAGGCTTCAGGCATAGAAAGAAAACCCTGTCCTGCAGCTAATATGAAATATTTATTATGAACTGAATCTGTTCCTCACTTGTGGCTGTGTTTCATTATAAGTTGCTGACGTACAAATTTGTGAACACATCATCAAATACTCTCTTTCGTACCTTCCCAATGGCTTGACCTAAAGTGCACAATGCCCTGAATTCGAGGTCTTTAGTTCAATGTTCCAGATGAATTTCCGGCCTCCTTTTATGTGCAGCATCACATCACATTGTCCTATTGTGACCAGACCCAAAAGGCACACATCACTGGCCACCTTTCTCCACAGTCTGCATTGCTGTTGGAAGTCTTCTCCTTGCGGACAGTGGTGATGTTGTAGACTGTTAAATGACAACGTGGACTGGTGCCAACTGTTATAACTTAGGATGCAGTCTGAACGTCGAATTGTTTAGAAATAAATGGAAATCTATATATATGTGTGCATATGTAAATATATTATATGTGTTTTTAAATTCTAATTGCAATGCAATGACACAATAACTGGAGAAATCTCGATTCAAATTGTGAAATACTGTGTGTGGAATTAGAACTATTTAAACAGTGCTTCCATTTCAAATATGTAAATTTCAGATTGGCTGTTTAACTTAAATATCAGGTAGTTACACAGAGGAACACTAAATCATATCAATTCAAGTCATGTTCCATCTGGTCTATTTCCCAAGGGAATGTTTCATGATGAAATACACTTCGATTTCAATGGTGGCCACAAATATTGTGCTGATTGTACCTCAACTGGGATAGGTCTATCAGCAGAAATGAGATTGTCATCCTCTTAATGTTCTTCGCTTCAATTCTGACATGTTGGGATGGTAGTCAATTAGGAGTTGCCACAAGTGAAAGCCATCCGCCATGATTCGCAAAAACTGCAGGATTGAGCCCGCAATAATAGAAACTGAAATGGCAAAGGAATTTTCCTGAACTCATTAATGTCTTTCGAGACATTCTGCTTCCCTCTGTAGTCGTTCATATGGGTTTACTGCTGTGTTACGGTGGGAAAACGAGATGAGTTCACCAATGGCAACACCGAAACCGGCTGAGTGAGTAATATTACAGGAAGTGAGAATCTGTATTATGATTTAACATCCCTAAATGTCTGCAGAATCCAGAGAGATTAGGGGCCTCAAATATTCACGCCAGGAGAGTGTCCAACATTAAAATTGCATCCTTTAATTCGTCTGATTGACATTGATGTGATCAGGAAGAAATGTCCCAGATAGTATCAGCATTCGTTGCCAGAACAATGTCAGATTCACGTTGCACCACCGTACAGTGTGAATTTCTCAGTGATTGGTGCACATTCAGTGCATAGAGGGCGGACAAGAGCCATGCCCTTTTCAGCAGGATATATACCGACAAGAATATGGGCGTCATCTGCATGTGTGAGAGTTGATTTGATTTCATGAATTGTACTCACATGTAACTGAGTTCAGTGAAACGTTTTATTTTGTGAGCATTACAAAAACATCAGAGCTAACAAGGACTTACAGATTCAAAGCTGTTAGACAGAACAAGGTTATGTTTATGCAACAAGTGCACAAATAAGATCCACATTAGTAAGATCAGCAGTATGTAAAGTTGGAGAAGTTTGTTCAACAGTCTCATAACAGCAAGGAAGCTGTTCGTCAACTTGTTGCTGCTTGTGTTCCAGCTTCTGTGTAGTGCTCACATGTGCACGACCAGGAGCTAAAGTCCTAAATGTTGACCAGTCAGAAGCTTACTTTGTCCTCTCATAAACTTTATCTCACTTGCAGATTATGTAAATCTGCAGCTCTATTCTGAGCCTCTGGAAAGCTCCCCACTTCCTGAGCACAGGAACAGATCTCATGGTGCATATTGCGTAGTCCTCGTGAATTTCTCACCTGAAACCATCCCCTCAAATAGGCAAGGGTGTCATGGGAGTGGTAATAGGCGTACAAGCAGCGGAGTGCAGAACAGACAAAATGCAGGAACAGAAACAGACAGAGATGGTTGCAGACATTCGCATTCTGAAAAATGTCGCATGAATAGTCAGCCTGAAGCTGATGAACGACCTTGATGTTAGTATGAAGGGTACAAGGAAAGTATTTGAAAGAAATGTGGCGAGTTCTAACATAGATTCAAAAGGCAGTGGAAGACAATGCAGGACTTCTTCAAGCTGAAAGAGCAGGCAGGATCCTGAATCGCCAAAGGAAGTATGTGCAGAGCTTTCAGTAAAGACGACACCTGATAAATAAGTACACATGTAATCGTACAAACTAACACACACACACACACACACATATATATACACACACACACATAATTCCATCCATCAATTAATCCATCATTTGATTTTTTTTCCGACTGATCAACGAGCGAATACAAATCCTGAAATGTGGGGTGGGTCAAGTGGGGGAAAGTCTTCATTCTTCGACTCTCACTTTGGGTGATGGTTTAGGCCGATTTCACGTGTGGTACATGCTGGGCAATAACATACAGCTAGTGAGGATTTGACTATCTTCAGATTTTGAACGATTGATTCAATAGTTTCAGCGGATATTTCAGCCCATTCCTTAACTCGACTCTGATTTTCCTTTGGGTCCCAGCATAAATGAATGCATTGACACAGGAAGTCAAGAAGACAAGCATGTATCCAGTTTCTTGAAGAAGGAATGAATCTTCACTTAAATCGGATCCTGAGAAGTAAGCAACTTTAGCAACTCGGACATAGATAATCGTTATGACAAATAACAAATATAATAGGATAAAAGTACCTGAGATGGTGAAAAGTAAAACAATTGATTTTCGTAGCTTTTCTACTTCGGGATCACCATGATTCATCCTGTTGTTGTGGACCCGCAGTCTCCTGCGGACTCTGTTAGCCAATAGAATGTGTCTGACGGTCAGAATATTCAGCAGTAAAATCAGAATAAAGGGGAGACCGGGGTTTACAATGGGCCGTATCCAGTCATACACAGTCCAAGCTGGTGAAGTGTAAAATATTAATCTTAAACTGAAAAACCAAGGAATAGTGTTAACTATGTACATGGGTTCGGATACAAAAATTAAAAAGGCATTTTTTAAACAGGTCAGTGCAGACACAATTCCGATCACACGCACTGCCATCTTCTCTGTGCAATACTTTACTTTTACCTTCTGGCAACAAATAGCCACAAATCTATCAAAGGTGAAAGCCACTGTGAACCAGGCAGAGCTGTCAATAGCTGCAAAATTAAAGGCCAAGCGGAGGCTGCATACTGGGGTGATAAACAGGAAGCTGTATGGGAAATAAATCCCAGCAATCCGGTTTAATATTACAGCTGTCACTATGAGCATGAGATCCGTTATTGCCATAGCCACCAGGTAGTACGTAATACATGCAGAGAGACCGCTTCTTCTTCGGCACACGATGACAATCACTGCCAGATTAGCTGGAATAGAGACAACAAGTGAAACAGACGGACCGGCATTTAAAATGCAAGTGTGTGACACTGGGCGAAACGTCAAGTTACATATTTGACACCAAACGT
The DNA here is from genome assembly GCF_020745735.1 of Hemiscyllium ocellatum. Lineage (NCBI taxonomy): Eukaryota > Metazoa > Chordata > Chondrichthyes > Orectolobiformes > Hemiscylliidae > Hemiscyllium > Hemiscyllium ocellatum. Next base: position 116,154 of record NW_026867637.1, read on the forward strand.
AATCATACATTTTAATGATACTGCGTATATGTTTGTGATGTAATCTTGATTTTACTGCAGTGATATTCATGCATGTAAATGACAATTGAATAGACAAATGACATATATTGGAAGACTAAGAAAATAATTGTAAACTCATTGAAAATAACACAAATTCGAGTACAGAAGAAATAGTCAGATGACACCACATAATTGATGGAAATTTTAACGTGTTTTTATGTGAAAACAATCATTATGGAAACTGTCAAAACCGTGGGAAATGACTCAGTGGTGATCAAATGTGGCTGCTTCCAATGAATTGCTGTAAAATTATTCTCACTGTGCAATTTTGGCATTCAATTTATTCCGCAATACTGTCTGTTTCCTTCAGGTACTCCAATTTACCCCCACAGTCCAAGGATGTGTAAGAGAAGTAGATTGGTCATACTAAATTGCCTGTATTGTCCAAGAATATGTAGGCGGCGTAGATTGCCCATGGAAAATGTGAAGTTACAGGAATAGCTACAGGATGAGACTGGGTGGGGTGTGTCTTTGCAGACTTAATGGATAAATGGCTTCTTTCCGCATTCTTTGGATTACCTGAATCTATGAATATGTACAAACAGAATGAAGTGAATGGCAATTAAATTTGTCCAAAAATGCAGAGTATTTCGGCATCCAGAAAACCAATGAAATATTGAGATTTTCTCTCCATAACTTGAGATTATCGGGGTCAATCTGGACTATTGAGCATGACAGATATTACAGTCTAATTCTGATTTAACGACGTCTACGATGTAATGCTTGCTTGGTGGTGCGTTATGTGGTACAAAAAAACTGATCAACTTCATTCTGTTATGAATATGTGAAACAGAGACCATGCAAGAGGTATTACCAGCTTGAAAATATATTTAATGCGAAGAAACGGTATAATATATGAACAACGTGAAATAGTGTCAAATTATAAGACAAGAAGAAAATATCAGTTCAGCAGTAAGAAATTCTGAATCTACAGTGATAGTGCATGTGGAAGAGGACACATGGGTTGGAACAGCGACAATTAGAGAGTAAGGACAGAAATATTGTGCTGCGAGTTCTGGACAAACACGAACCAGTCATTGTAAGGGACTGGTCCCAATACATATGTTTCTGTTCATCTTTCAATGCTTAATGATGCACCTTCAACAAATTAATCCGGAAACTGATTGAGATAGCTCGAAATACGATTAAAGATGACATTTAATCTATTCACCCCCATTATGAATCTACATTGCGTGGGCAACAAGGAAATGGAATGAGACCCAAATATGGAACTTCTGGTCGATGAGCAAAACTGCTACTGACAATGCTTCAAGAACCAACTGATGGAGAGAATTTTCTTGTTTGAAACATATGGTTCAGTGACAAATTTGATATTTACTGTGTCACTGTCGAAATCATTGCTGTAATACGTCTATTTTCACGCCGTGATATCATTGCACGAATTCACACATAGTTGACTTGCCAACATTAAGGGCTTTTCAATGTACATTAGATAAACACATGGATGAAAATGGTAGGTAAGACGGCCTTCAGATTTGTCCACAGGTCAGTCCCAAATCAAGGACCGAACGGCTCGTGCCACGTTATATTGTTCAATGTTTTGTGTGACAACGGATATAACATCACAGACCCACATCAGTATGTTCACTACGGTGCAGTCATTCGCCACAAGGACTGTGTGAAACATACAATAGCCCTTCATTTACACAGAAATAATCATTTGTTAGGCATTTTTAGGTGCAACACTGACATCATTTGCAACACAGCTTTAATCGTGTCTGAGAGTGTATCTCCAGGAATATTGCCAATGCCACAATGGAACTGGACTTACATCAAAATACTTTAGCCTAATTCGGCAGGGGAAGGGGGCACAGACTGTTAGCAGTGGCACTGCATCGTACATTAAAAAATCATGTCAATGAGAGTGTAGCTATATCAATTCGTAATGTGCTGCAGCATGGCCTTCACTTTAATTCTGGGAGTGTCACAGATAAACGGATAAGCGAAGGCCATCAAATTATGAGATAATAACCATATAAAAGACGTGGTTGAGGGAGGAGTCGTGTTGGTAACAACATTCCAAGATATAGAATCTACAGGCGAGAGACAATGGGGTAAAAGAAGAGGAGGTGTTGCATTGTTATTTAAGTATTCAATTAGTGCAATAATGACAGATGGTACCTTCGAAGGTAATTTTGTGCTGCCTGGATACAGCATAGGAATCAAAAAAAGATCAACTACATTATCAGAAGCTTATTATAGACTTCCAAGTGTCGACAGGAAACTGCGGAGCAAAGTTTTACCCAATTCATGAAGGTGTGTAAAGATAAAATCAAAATGGGCAGTGATTGGAGAAACGTCTGAAGAAGAACATGTATCTTTACAGGGACTGGCAAGGCTGAAATAGGTGAGGCAGCATGGCTTCGTCTGAGGGAGTTCATTTGTTTCAAATTTCATCGTTTTTTTCTGAGGAGAAGACCAGGTGTGCATGTACGGGTTGTGCAGTTGATGCCGTTTTTATGGATGACAACAACGCTTTTGATAATGTCCCACATAGGAGACTTATCAAGAAGGCCAATGCACATGGGACCCCAGGTAGTTTGATCACGTATATTCAGAATTGGCTCAGTTACAGGAGACTAGTCAAAAAGTTAGGCCTCATGGGATCCAGGGAAGCAAATGGCGATGGTTGAGGATTCTTTAATGCACTGGAGGCCTGAGACTAGTCTTGTGCCACAGGGGTCAGTGGTGGGATACTTGTTCTTTGCTATTTCTGTAAATGGTCTGAGTTCAATGCACAAGGCATGATTAGTAATATTGCGGATAATACAAGATTAGGAGGCATTGTTGACTGCAAGAAAGACTATCAAAAATTTCACAGTGATCTTGGTCAGATCGGGACGTGGGCTGGCAATTGGCAAATGGAAAGCAGAATATTAAAACGGCAAGTGTTGAATATTGGAAAAGCAAACCAAGGTAGAACGTATACAGTAACTGGCAGGGTCCTGAGAATAAGAGGAAGTGAGGACTGGAGATGCTGGAGATCAGAGTCAAAAGTGTGATGCTGGCAAAACTCAGATGTTCAGGCAGCATCCGAGCAGCAGAAGAGTCGATGTCTTGAGAATAAGCGCTTGAGAAAAGCATGGCCCAATATATACTACAAGGATATATAACCTGAAATCTGAGGGAATGAAATCATCAAATTTAATAAATTATAACATAAATAGACGTGTTAAGATATTGAAAGCGGACAAACAATCTTCCGAAGACAAATACAGCAGTAAAATGAAGTGAACGTACTCAAGAAGCAGAATAATGCATTTTGAAAATGCACGACTGTTTAAAATGAATAATCGATCCAGCTAACCAGTGATTCCCACAGCGAGTAACTAACTACAATAATTGCCTGGAAGGCCAATAGCTTCAAGGACGGGATAGTAAATGGCAAACACAAGCCCTCTTCGTATTCCATGCATTTCTAAGCGAAGCTCTGACCGTGTCCAACACAACATTGAAAACCTGACAAATATATACAAGTTTTCAGGCACCAGGGAGCTAATTAAACTGTTTTGTTTTCACAGTAACCAATTAACTGTAAGGAAAGAGGTGGCATCAACTGTTGCCCAGCTAGTCCTTATGTTTTGACGGAATAGAACCTGCCGTTTGTTTTTCCTGTGGAATCGGAGATGTTTCTAAAATAAAATGTATGACATAATACAGTTTGTATTTCCTTGTTTTATGAAAAATGAACTAGATGTTTCGATACTGGAGCCAGACGAAATCAATTGGATTAACCACTGACTTCAATGCAGAATGCACCATTTCTCTTGAAGAATGCAAGGAAGTTCTCGCACACTGCTCTCAGAGAATGTGATCACCAATCTGGCACAATATGCTCCTGAATCTCTGTGTGCGTAACGTAGATATTTGGAGAAGCACTGAGAGTGTCAAGAGCGCAGAATGCACTCTGTCTGGGAGATTTCAGTGTTTGTCATGATGAGTGGTCCAGCAGCAGCATTAATATTGAACTAGTTGGGTCCTAGCTTACATGGTGCAAGACTGATTCGCGGCTTGTGGGAGTGAAACAAGCGGCGGGAAATGCATATTCAGACCCACTCTTGCCAGCTGAAAATGCATTTCTCATAACAGTATTGGTAAGTGTGACCACCGCACAATCCTTGTGAAGGCGAAGTTGTGCCTTCACATTGAGAATGTTTTCCATGGTGTTGTTTGATACTATCGTCGTTCTAGATTGGACAAGACATGAACAGATTCAGGAACTCAATTCTGCACTGTGAGCATTAATAGCGGTAGCATTGCAGTCCAGCGCCATCTTCAAAATCATGGCACAACATATCCCCAATCAACCATTACAATTCAGTCCAGTTCAATGGAGACTGCACGAGGACACTTCAGGAGCAGCAGCAAGAATGCATAACAATGAGGTGTCTACTTGGTTCAGCTGCCGAGCAAGACATTTGGTCAACATGGACCAGTTTGGGCCAAACAGCCGCTTCCCGAGGATTCTATGACACATTGCCTCCATGACCACTTGACTATGAAAGTAGCACCAGCAGGAAATGACAGTTACACTAAAATAAGCCTTCAACCAGCAATCTAAACACTGCAGTGCAGCCACATCCAGTAATGAATGGCGGTGGACATCTCGAGGAAGACGCTCACCATTATTCCCGTCCTCAATGACGAAGGAGGATAACACATCAGTACTAAAAAATAAACCTGAAGCTTTCACAGCCACATTCAGCCAGATAGACAAAGTAGATGACCGATCTTCCCATTCCCCAGTGCTCGCCAGTAACTTCATGGCACTCCACGTGGTATCAAGAAACGATTGGAGGCACTAGATAATGCAAAGGCTATGAAAGTGACAGCATCCGACAATACTACTGAAGTCATGCACTCCCAAACGTGGTGGTCTCTGAGACAAGCACTTGCATCGCAGTTACAACACTGACTCATACCTGCCAGTGGGAAAATTTATTCAGGTATGCCCTGTGCAGATAAAGCAGGAGAAATTCAATAATGACAATCACATGACCAATAAACCACAGGAAACAATAAAGTAATGGAAGGTGTCATCAACAGTAGCAAAAAACATAAGCCGCACCTGCTCCGCAATAACATGCAGTTTGATTTGCACCAGGGCCACTTTGTTCCTTTCCTCATTACAGCCTTGGTTCAACCATAGACAAAAACACTAAATTCCAAGGATGAGGCAAAAGTCATAGCGCTTGATATCAAGGCCTCATTCGTTAAAGTGTCTTCAAGAAACCCGAGCAAAATGGCAATCAGTGTGCATCAGTGAGATCCTGCTGATAATGGTGGTGTAATCAGTGATCTTGCAGATGCGGGTAGCACAGAATGAGACCACACCGTCCTTAGAATTGAGGCAGCGGAGCAAAGGGCTGAGTGCAGCCTTGTGGGATGCCGATGTTGAGGATCATTGTGCAGGAAGTGTCGGTTCCCATTCCCACTGTTTACTGTCTGTGCTCAGGAAATCAAGGATCCAGTTGCAGAGAGTGGAGGACAGACCTTTGTGCGAGAGGGTGGAGAATAGTTTCGTTGAAATTATGGTGTTTAATTCGGAACTTTAGTCAATAGGTAGGAGACTACTGTAGGTATCCTTGTTATCCAGACATGAATGTAGGGCCGGGGGATAGCAACAGTTGATTGGAACTGTTGCAATGGTAGGTTATTTACAAGGGATTAAGGCAACACATTCTCCCCGTGTCTGCGTGGGTTTCCTCTGGGTGCTCCGTTTTCTTCCCACAGTCCAAAGATGTACAGGTTAAGTGAATTGGCTGTGCTAAATTGTCCATGGAGTTAGGTGAAGCGGTAAATGTAGGGGGGTGGGTTACTCTTCCGAGGGTCGGTGTGGACTTGCTAGGCCAAAGGGCCTGTTTTCACACAGTAAATAATGTAATCTAATCTCAATAATGTTCAGGATATGTTAGGAAGTAAGGACCACAATTCAATTCTTAACACTGCAACGGTAGTGTTGAGCAAACCTATGGTTCTAAAAATAGACAGGTCCCCTGATCCTGATGGAATACCTATCAGGGTATTGAAAAGAAATGGCATGAGTAGATGTGTTATTCATAACTTACGAAATTTAACTTGACTATGGTCATGTCCCAGTGGACTGGAAGACAGCGAATGTCTTGCTGCTGTTTAAAAAGGGGTGTAGGCAAAAGGCTTGTAATGATCGGTCAGTCAGCGTAAACTCTGTAGTTGGGAAAATGCTGGTGTTTATCATTAAAGGGGGAATACTGTGACATCTGGAAGGGAAGAGTTCCATCAGGCAGGAGCAACATGGATTCAGGAAGGGAAGGTCGAGTTTGACAAATACACTTTCGAGGATTTAACAAGTGCGGTGGATGGAGGGAAACAGGTCGATATAGTATACTAGGTTGTCCAGAAGACGCTCCACAAGGTTCTACATAGAAGGCTCATCCATAAATTAAGAATGCATGGAGTTGTGGCGACAGCACTAGAATGGATAGAGAACTGGTTAACCAATAGAAAGTAGAGAGTTTGAAGAAATGGGTGTTTCTCTGGTTGGAGATCAATGGTGAGCAGGGTGATGCAGGGGTTGGTGTTGGGCCCGCAACTGTTCGTGGAATATATAAATGATTGAGATGAGGACCCCGAGTGTAATGTATCCAAGTTTGCTGATGAAACTTAATTGAATGGAAAAGCAAACTGCGCAGAGAGATTTAGGCAGGTTAAGTGAGTGGACAAGGGAGTACAATGTTGTTAAATGTGAGGTTGTCCACTTTGGAAGTAAAAGTAGCAGGTAAAGGTAATATTTAAATTGTGAAAGGTTGCTACATGCTGCTCGGCAAATGAACTCAGTAATGATCGTAAAAGAATCGCGAAAAGTTGTTTTACAGGGGCAGCAGGTGATCAGGAAAGCAAAAGGACCATTGGTTTCCATTGCTGGAGAGATTCAACAATCAATGAACTGCAACACTGAGCATGACACAAACTTTGACAGAAATGTAACACAATATTATTATCTCATATGGTGCTAACACTGAACAAAACGGATCCCAGAGTAAAATCTTACTTGACTAGGCTGGGGATATCCCGGTTCATTCACGTTTTCCAGTTGACTTTTTGGCACGCAATCTTTTCCACACTTGCTAATGACATCTGTAACTGGAGTGGCATAGATATTTCAGTCAGCCATCGTGTTATTAAATATGGGCCAGTCTCCATGATTGCCAGTTTTATTTTTGAAGTTTTACTGTGTCAGTATTTCAATACAGTTAATCCCAAAATTAAACAAATTTGTCGAGATTTAAATACATCAAATTGCAAAAATTACTCATTTCCCCTGAAATATCATGTGCAGCCCATCAACCCCAATGACGTATCATTGCTTCATTCGCATTAAAATGTCTTACTGAAACAATTGGCCACACATTCGCCAGATGCTATTCTTTCTATTTCTTCCAAAGAAACATGAATGCATAATAATTCGCACACGTCTCACATTCCATTGTCTGACATTTGAGAATGAGTCAGACTTTTCAGGTCTGATAATCTGAATTTAAATCCAGTTCTTGCAGCTCAGAAATTCCCTTCACAGATAAGAGCCTTACAACAAAGAAAGAAAAACGTGTCCTTTCGCAAATATAAAATATTACTTCTGAACTGAGCCTGTTCTTCACTTGTGGCGATATCTCATGATAACGTTGCACACGTTAAAATCTGTGAACACATCATCAAGTATTCGCTTCTTCACCTTCCTAGTGACTGGACTTAAATTGCACAGTCCCCTAAGATTGAGGTCTTCAGTTAAATGCTGCAGATGAATTTCCGGGTTCCTGTTATGTGCAGCATCATATCACACTGCCCTATTGTGAACAGACCCAAAAGGCACAAATCACTGGCCACCTTTCTCCACAGTCTGCATTGCTTTTGAAAGTCTTCTCTTTGCAGACAGTGATGCATTCGTTGACTGTTACTTGACAAAGTCGACTCATGCCAACGTTTAGAACTTATGGCGACGTCTGAACGTCGATATGTTTTAAAATAAATGGAGAACTATGTGGATGTGTGTGTCTGCGTGTGTATACATCTCTAATTGTAATTCAATGACACAAAAACTGGAGCAACTTACTTTCAATCAGTGCAATTACTCTGTATGGAACTAGAACTGTGCACTTAACGCTTCCATTTCAAGTCTCTTGCATTTCAGATTGGCAGTTCAATTTAAATGTCAGGAAGTTACACAGCAGAACACTAAATAATATCAGCTTAAATAATGAACAATCTTGTCAATTGTCCTTTCGGAAGAGAATGTTTCATAATGAAATACACCGAGATTTCAATGGTTGCCAAAACAATTGCGATGATTGTACCCTGTACGCTAATTGAGAGCATATCTATAGAAGCAGAAATGAGATTGTACTCTGTACGCTAATTAAGGGCATATCTATTGAAGCAGAAATGAGATTACCGTCTTCTTAATGTTCTTCACTTAAATTCTGACATGTTGGGACAGTAGTCAATTAGGAGTTGCCGCAAGTGAAAGACAACTGCCATAATGTGCAAAAACTGCTGCATTGACCTCGCAACAAAAGAAACTGGAATGGCAAATGGATTTTGCCTGAACTCATTGATGTGTGTTGAGACATTCTGCTTCCCGCTGTCGTGGTTCATACTGCTTTACTGCTCTGTTACAGTGGGCAAACTGTGTTATGATTCCACATCCCGAAATATCTTCAGAATTCAAAGAGAGCTCGGGGCCACAAACATTCAGGCCAGGAGAGTGTACAATATTAAATTTGCAGCCTTTATTTCAACTGAATGGTATTGATGTGATCAGCAAGAAATGTCCCAGGTAGTATCACCATTCATTGCCAGAACAATGTCAGATTCACGTTACACCACAGTACAGTGTGAATTTCTCAGTGATTGTTGGAGAATCAGTGCAGAGAGGACGGGCAAGGGCCATGCCTTTTACAGAATGACGTCTGCCTACAGAATTTGGAGAGTGTTCAGCTGTATAAAAACAGCAAGGAAGTTGTTCATCAACCTGTTGCTGCCTGTTTTTGTGTGTGTTTTTGTTGAACGTTTGTGTTTATGGTCATGTGTGTTCAATATGTGCTTTGGAGGAAATGATCTACCAGCTGGGGAAGAGAGCTCAAATGGAGAGTGAATGGGCAAGGGCAGGAGGCAGTATGTTCACTCCCAAATCTGTGAATGTAATGGCCCTACGGTGGAAGGAAAGGAGGTAGACAATTTACTAATGATGCTACGCAAGTGACGTCAGCTTAGAGGTAATTACCGAATGGAGAGGCTTGAGAGACAAGCTGTGCGTCAAAAGGTATATTGCTCACTTATGCACGACCAGCAGCTAATGACCTAAATGATGACCAGTCAGAAACGTCTTTTGTCCTCTCGTCATTTTTCTCTCTCTCTTGTAGATCATGTAAATCTGCAGCTCGATTCTGAGTCCCTGGAACGTTCCTCCACTTTAAAAGACCAAAAGGCCTCTTGGTACATATTTGATAACACTCATAATGTTTCCACCAGTAAATATATTCTCAAGTAGGCAAGTGTGCCGTGGAAGTGTTAATAGGCATGCAAGCAGATGAGTGCAGAACAGATAAAATGCAGGAGCAGAAACAGACAGTGATGGCTCCGGCCATTCACATTCTGAAAAAAAATAGAAGAACGTCGGGAATAGTTAGTCTGAAGCTGATATTAGCTTGAAGTTAGCATGAATGCTACAGAGGAATGTATTGGAAAGAAATATGGAGAATTTTGACTTAGATTCAAAAGGAATGCGAAGATGATGCCAGGATTCTGATTCGAAAAGGGAAGTGAGTGCAGTGTTTTTCAGTCACGTCCACAACCTATGAATGAATACGTGCTTTAACATACAAACCAATAAATATATGTGCATATATAAATAATTCCATCCATCAATTAATCCATCATTTGCTTTTGTCGGATTCATCAACATCTGAATACAAATCCTGGACTGTGGGGGTGCAATGTCCTCTGTTCATTCATCAACTTTCACTTTGGATGAATGTTTAAGCAGAGTGAACTTGTGGTAACAAATATAACAAGATAAAAGTGACTGAGATGGTGAAAAGTAAAACAATTGATTTTCTTCGCTTTTCCATTTCGGGATCACCATGATTCATCCTGTTCTTGTGGACCCGCAGTCTCCTGCGGACTCTGTTAGCCAATAGAATGCGTCTGACGGTCAGAATATTCAGCAGTAAAATCAGAATAAAGGGGAGACAAAGGTTTACAATGGGTCCAGTCATACACAGTCCAAGCTGGTGAAGTGTAAACTATTAATCTTACACTGCAAAACCAAGGTATAGTGTTAACTATGCACATAGGTTCGAATACAAAACACAAAAAGGCATTTTTTTAAACAGGTCAGTGCAGATATAATTCCGATTACACGCACTGATACCTTCTCTGTGCAATATTTTGTTTTTAGCTTCTGGCAACAAATAGCCACAAATCTACCAAAGGTGAAAGCCACTGTGAACCAGTCAGAGCTGGCAATAGCTGCAAAATTAAAGACCAAGCGAAGGCTGCATACTGGAGTGATAAACAGGAAGCTGTAGGGGAAATAAATCCCAGCAATCCGGTTTAATATTACAGCTGTGATGAGGAGCATCAGATCTGTTATTGCCATGGACACCAGGTAGTAGGTAATGCATGCCGAGAGACCACATCTCCTTCTACACAGGATGATAATCACTGCCAGGTTAGCTGGAATAGATAGAGCAAGAGAGAGACTGTCTGACATTTAGAATGTATGTGAGACACTGTGCAAAACGTCAAGTTGCATATTTGACTCCAAATAAAAGTATATACTTTTTACTAACACAGTGTATATTTTTATGATGAGATCTTGATTTTTACAGCAGTGATATTAATGTGTGTCAATGACAATCGAGTCGACATAGACATATATTGGAAGACACAGAAAAAAATACACTCATTGAAAGAAACACAAACTAAAATGCAGAAGACATTATGCAGTGACATCACATAAGCGATGATAATTTTAAAGTGTTTATATATCAAAACATTCAATATGGAGATTATAAAACCCGTGGGCAATGTCTCAGTGATGATCAAATATGGCTCCTTCGGATTAATTGATGTGAAATTGTTCACTTTGGCCAACATTGGCATTCAGTTTACTCAGCAATACTGTGGGCTTCCACCACTTTACTCCCACAGTCCAAGGATGTGCACGAGAAGTGGATTAGCCATTCTAAATTGCCTGTATTGTCCATGAATACGCAGGCGAGGTGGATTACGTTTGGTAAAAGTAAAGCTACAGGAATAGGTACTGGATGGGTCTGGTGCCATGGTCTGTGCGGAATTCATGAGTAAATTGTTACTTTTCGCACTGTGTCGAATGTCTGATGCTATGAATACGTTCAAACAGAATGAAGTGAATGGCAATTAAATTTTCCTCATAATGCAGAGAATATCAGCATCTAGAAACGAAGAAAACACTGAAATCTTCTCCGAATTACTTGAGATTTTTGGTGTCAATGTGGACCATTGGACATGACAGATATTGCAGTCTAATTCAGATATATTGACGTCAACAATGTAATGCTTGCTTGGTGGGGCATTATGTGATACAAATAACTAATCAACGTCATTCTGTTATGAATAATTAAAACAGAGGCCATGCAAGAGGTACTACCAGCTGTAAAACATACTTAATGCAGGGAAACGGTAGAAGACATGATCAATGTGAAATAATTTCCAATTCCAGGACGAGAAGGAAATCTCAATTCAGAGTAGGACATCCAGAATCTTCCTTGATAGTGCATGTGGAAGGGGAGAGATGAGTTGAAAGAGTGACTATTATAGATGAGGACAGATATATCGCCCTGTGAGGTCTGGACAAGCACGAACCAGTCAGTGGTATGTATATATTACATATATATCTGTCCACCTATTAATGATGCACCTTCAACAAATTCATACCGAAACTGATTGAGATAGCTGGAAATAAGATGAAAGATGACAGTGAACCTATTCATCTACATTGTGAATGTACATTGCGTGGGCCACAAAAAAAAAATTGAATGAGATGCAAATTTGGAACTTCTTGACAATGAGCAAAAATGCTACTCACAATGGTTCAAGAACAGTCAGATGAAGACAATTTTCTTGTTTCAAACAAACGTACCAACGTTAAACCTGATATTTACAGTGCTACTATCGTAACCAATGCTGTAATATATCTATCGTCAAACCCTGACTTTGTTCCAATACTTAACCCACAGTGAAGTCATAGACTCGCCAACATTAAGGGCATTTAAATCGGCATTGGATAAACTTATGGATGAAAATGGAATTGTGTTGGTTAGTTGGCCTTCAGACAGGTTCCACAGGTCAGTTCAACATCGAGGACTGAAGGTCTGGTACAACGTTGTATTGTTCAATACTCTATGTGACAATGGAAATAGCACTTTGAGTTCACATCAGCATGCTAATTGTGGTACAGTCATTCGCCGCGTGGACTGCGTGAAAAATACTGTCGCCTTTCATTTACACAGAAATAAAAATTTGGTAGGCACTTTTAGTTGCAACACTGACATCATTTGCATCAGTTTTTAATGATGTACGAGAATTTATCTACAGGAACATTGTCAAGGCCAAAATGGAACTGGGTTTCCATCATAATAATTTAGCCGCATTCGGCGGGGGAGAGGCCACTGACTGTTTGCAGAATAAGGGCACCTCATCGTTTGGTAAAAAAAAAATCAAGTGAATGAGAGAGCAACTTTGTCAATTTTCAAGGGGCTCAGGCATGGCTAGTGGGCTTTTACTTTAATTCTGAGAGTATCACAGATAAACAGATGAACTAAAGTCATGAAAGTCTGAGATAGTAACCATCCCAACTACGTGGTTAAGGGATTGGCAGGATTGATAGCCCAACATTCCAGGATATAAAATCTCCAGGCGACATACAAGGGGGGAAAAGAGGAGGAGGTTTTGCAGTACTATTTAAGCTGACAATTCCTGCAATAGCGAGAGATGACATTATCGAGACTGAATTGTTGATTTCTGGATTCAGCATAGAAATGAAAAAGCGTCATCTGCATTGTGACATGTTTATTATAGACTTCGGAGGGAGGAGAACATTTGTGCCCAATACATGGAGGTGTGTAAAACTAAAACTAAAAGGGGCAGTGATTTCAACATTCCCATCTTCAACAGCTGCGACACAATGTCAAGGAATTGGATGGAGTGGATTTCTTGAAATGAGTCGACAAGATGTTTCAGAGCAATATGCACAGAGTACAACAAGGTACAAAATTGTTTTCGTCCTAATTCTTGGGAATGAAGCCAGGCAGCTAATGCAGGTGGTAATGTGGGAGTGGTGGATGCTCGCATTTTCATGACACCGATCAAAGCATGGTAAAAAGTAAGCTTCTTCCGAGCAAAAACAGACAGTTAAGTTTAAATTTGATCAAGTAGATTCAAAACTGGATCATTTCCAGGAGACTAGTCTGCAAGGTTAGGCCACGTGCAATCCAATGAGAGCAAGATGGTTGGAATCAAAGTTGGCTCGATAGAGGGACGAAGCGAGGATAGTTGTGGACTTCAGGCCTGTGACTAAAGTTGTGCCAAAGGGATAGGTGCTGTGCTATTTGTTATTTCTTACTTCCATAAATGAACTGTATGTGAATGCAGTAGGCATGATCAGTAAGTTTATAGATGATGCAAAATTAGGAGGTATTGCTGATAGCGAGGAAGGTCATTATAAATTACAGAGGGATCTTGGTCAGATGTAGAAGTGAGAAGACGATTGGCAAATGGAATTCAGTACAGAGAAACGTGAGGTGTTGCACTCTGGAAAGTCAAACCACGGCAGAACTTGTACAGAAAACGGCCAGTTCCTGAATAGAAGGAGAAAGTGAGTACTGCAGATGCTGGAGATCCAAAGGTGTGGTACTTGAATAGCACAGCTGGTCAGGCAGCATCCGAGGAGAGGGAGAGTCAACGTTTTGAGAAAATGCATTCCTGATGACGAACTGATGCTCGAAACGCCGACTATCCTGCACCTCTAATGCTGCCTGACTGGCTGTGCTTTCCCAGTACGACAGATCCTGAGGAGTGTTGTCGACCTGAGGTGTACATGTACATTGTTCGGAGGAAACAAAGTTGTGAAAAGGGATGTGGCGTGCTGGTCTTCATCAGTCAATGCTTTGAGTAAAGGAAATGGAACACTATGTTACTGTTGTCTCAGTTATTTGTGAGGTGGAACTTAGAGTATGTTATCCATGTTATACAAAAGACATTGTTAGATCTAAATATGTTACAAGACTCTACACTCTTAGTTCAGAGAAAATGAAATCATCAAATTGAATGAATTATAGGTGCATTAAGACATTGAAATCATTTTTAAAAAAATTCCAAACTCAAACACATCAGCCAAATGAAGTAAATCTACTCACGAAGTGAAATAATACATCACATGAAACAGGACAAAGAGTAAAGACTCTTTGAAGATGGATGACGGTTAAAGTGGGAGAATAGGTGCAGCTGACCAGTGATTCCCGCAGCGAGTAACTAACCACAATAGTTACTGGAAGTCTGGTTGAAGATTTGTAGCACGAAACGACACGACCAGCTATCCCTAGTAGCCATACACTCAGACAACCAGGAACATGAATTTGACTGGGAAAACACTACCATCATAGGACAAGCCAGACAGAGAACAGCCAGGGAATTCCTAGAGGCATGGCATTCATCCACAAACTCCATTAACAGACACATGGACCTGGACCCCATATACAAACCACTACAGCTGAAACTGACACCCGGAAACGGCAAGAACATCCATCAACAGACACATCGACCTGGACCCCACATACAAACTACTACAGCTGAAACTGACACCCGGAAGCGGCAAGAACAAACCACTATAAATACCGGAAGAAACATCAAAGCAGCGCTTCACAGGAGGCTCCAATAGCACTGATGATGTTCCCTAGCCAGGGAACGAAACGTTTGCAGCAAAAACTTCCAGCTCGGCGAACAGAACCACAACAATTACTGGAAGGCCAATAGCTGCAAGGACGGGATTGTAAATGGCAAACACCAACCCTCTTGGTATTCCATGCATTTCTAAGAGAAGCTCTGACCGTCTCCGACACAACATTGAAAACCTGGCAAATTTATGCACGGTTTCAGCCTCCAGGGAGCTAATTAAACTGGTTTGTTTCCACAGTAACCAATTTACTGTAAGGAAAGAGGTTGCATCAAATGTTGCTCAGCTGGTCCTTATGTTTTGATAGAATAGGTTTTTTTTCATAGAACCAGGCATGTGTCTAAAACAATGTCCGGCATAATCCAGTTAGTGTTTCGTTTTCTTTGAAAAACGAGCTAGTTGTTTCGATACTTGAAACAGACCAAATCAATGGGATTAACCCCTGACTTCAGTCAGAAACGCACATTTTTCTTGAAAAACGCAAGCAAGTTCAAGTAGACAGCTCTCAGAGTGTGTGATCAACAATCAGGCACAATGTGTTTCTAACTCTCTGTGAGAATAGCTTAGACGCTTGGAGAAGCACTGAGGGTGGCAAGGGCACAGAATGCACTCTGGCCAGGGATTTCAGTGTTTGACATGAAGAGTGACTCAGCAGCAACAGCATTCAGATCGAACTGGTTGTTTCATAATGTCCATGATTGCTAAACTAGTTTCTGACTAGTGGAGAGTGAACCAACCAGAGGGGAATACATATTCGACCTCATCCTTGCCAGCTGCAGTTGCATTTGGCATGACAGTATCAGTAAGAGTGACCACTGCACAGTCCTTGTGAAGCGAAGGTAGTGTCTTCACATTGAGAATGCTCTCCATGGTGTTGTGAAATACCATCACCATACTAAATGAAACAAGATTTATACAGATCCACCAACACAATTCTGGGCACCAGGAGGCGCTATGAGCATCAATAGCAGTAGAATGGCACTCCAGCGCAATTTTCAACCTCATCGCACGTCATGTACCCCAATCAACCTTTGCAATTAAATCCAGTTCAATGGAGAGAGCAGGAGGGCACACCAGGAGCAGCATCAAAAATATATAACAATGAGGTGTCTCCTTGGTTAAGCTACCAAATACGACATGTTGGTCAGAATGGACCAGTTTTTGCCAAAGGGCCTTTTCCCGTGCTGTAGGACTCCATGAATCTATGACTACATGATCACTTGTACATGAAAGCAGCATCAGCAGCAAGTGATAGTCAGAACGAAACAAGCTGACAACCAGTAATCTAAACTCTGCCATTTCATTCACCTCTGGGGGAATGGAGGCAGTGTTGAGCTTTTTTAACAGTAGCATCAAACTGGGTTGACCAGGACAGATTATTGGTGATCAGCACTTCTCAGGACTCGACCATCTCCACCTCAGCACTATTGATGCATATAGCCCCTTGCCCCCTCCCCGCACACCCACCCCAAAGGCCCCAATGACCAGTGCTTTAGTATTGCAGACATTCAGGGACCGATTGGTATTTTTACACCATGTGTGCAAGCACTCTATCTTTTACCTGTATTCTTTCTCACCTTTGTTCGAGATCTTGCTTATAATGGCGGTATCATCAGTGATCTTGTAGATGGGGCTACACAGAATGTGGCCACACAGTCATTAGTACAGAGGCCGCAGAGCGAAGAGAGTGGAGTGTATTTGAAGATTATAGTGCGGAAAGTGTGGGTGCCAATTCTCACTGATTGCTATCTGTTGTCAGGAAGTCAAGGATCCAGTTATAGAGGATGGAATAGAGGTCTCAAAGTCTGGAGAGCAGTTTCGTTGGAATTATGGCGTTGAAGGCAGTAATTTAAGTCAATAGGTGAGATATTGTGTTAGCTACCCTTGTTATTCAGGAATGAGTGCAGTTACCGGTAGATGGCATCTATCAGGTGGATCTGTTGTCATGGTAGGTGACTTGCAAGGGATAAAGATAGTCTGGGAGGCTAAAGTTGATGAGAGCCTTGACTAAACCCTTGTAGCACTTTATAATAATGGAGGTCAGCGGCACTGGGCAGTAGTTACTGGGAATACTGAAGAAGATTTCTGCGACACTTGGATGATGGCGATGTTCTTGAAGCAGGTGAGGTCTTCAAATCATAATAAGGAGAGGTTAGTAATATCAGCAAATATGCCCTTCAGCTGGTACACACAGGATCTGAATGCATGGCCAGAGACCCCACCTGGGACCATCGCTTTAGTTGGGTTCACTTTCAAAATACCCTCCCTGTGTCTGCTGTGGGGACTGGTGGAACAGGTATGTCGAAGTCTCTGGGACACGGGGACATCATTTGAATGACCTACTGAGCATAACATGCGTTTGCCGCATTAGGCAGGGATGTGTTTTGTCTGATATTCCGTTCCATTCTGCTCTGCAGCTCATTTGGTCCCACAAGCCTTCCCACAGACGGTAGGAGTCCACGCCGTTAGTTTGGGTCACTAATGTAGTCAGGTATTGCCACTTGACATGTCCATTGGCCCGTTTGAGGATTTCTTATGAAAGGTCATGATCATCACATTTGAAAACCTCACAACCAGACTTCAGGAGTGAAGAGATCTCCCAGTTCATCCATTGTGTCCAGTTGAGCAACATACAGGTTAAAATCTTTGGCACTCACCCTTTTCCACACTTGTTAATGCCAAAGAATAATGTTGAGGATATGTCAGGAGGTGAGTACCACAAGTCAGTTGTTAACACTACAGCGATAGTGTTCAGCAAACCTGAGGACCTAAAGGTAAATAGGTTCCCTTGTCCTCATGCAATGCATCACAGGTTACAGAAAGAAATGGTGGAAGTTATAGTAGATGCATCAGTGATAAATTATGAAATATCACTGGACTCCGGGCAGTCCCA
This sequence comes from Hemiscyllium ocellatum, assembly GCF_020745735.1. Lineage (NCBI taxonomy): Eukaryota > Metazoa > Chordata > Chondrichthyes > Orectolobiformes > Hemiscylliidae > Hemiscyllium > Hemiscyllium ocellatum. The sequence continues at coordinate 134,099 of NW_026867637.1, forward strand.
GTGGACTGGAAGACAGCGAATGTCGCCGTGTTGTTTAAAAAAGGGTGTAGGCATGAGGCTGGTAACTATCGGAGAAAGTGAGGACTGAAGATGCTGGAGATCAGAGCTGAAAATGTGTTGCTGTAAAAGCACAGCAGATCAGACAGCATCCAAGGAGCAGGAGAATCCGGTTTCGTGCATGGCAGCCAATCTTTGATTCCTGAAGAAGGGCTCATGCCCGAAACCTGATTCTCTTGCTCGTTGGATGCTGCCTGGCCTGTTGTGCTTTTCCAGCAACACGTTTTTCAGCGCTGGTAACTATCGGCCAATCAGTTTTACATCTATAATCGAGAAAATGAAGATGGTCATCATTGAAGAAGAAAAAGTGAGTTGTCTGGTTAGAGAGAGTTGCATCAGGTACGAGCAGCATAGATACTGGAAAGATTGATCGTGTTTGACAAATTCACTGTAGTTCTTCGAGAATGTGACAAGCGGGGTGGATGGAGGGGAACAGGTGGATGTTGTATACTAGGATTTCCAGAAGGCGTTCTGGAAGGTATCATATCAAAGAATCATCTATTAGATAAGAACGCATGGAGTTGTAAGGAATTGCTCGAATGTATAGAGGACTGATTAATCAATAGAAAGCAGAGAGTGGGGATAAATGGATCTTTCTCTGGTTGAAGATCAGTGGTGACCAGGGTGCAACAGGGGTCAGTGTTGGCCCAGCAACTGTTGATGCCAAATATAAATGGTTTGGAAGAGGAAACAGAGTATAGCCTGTCCAGGTTTGCTGGTGACACTAAATGGAGTGGAAATACAAACTGCGCAGAGAGATTTAGAGAGTTTAAGGGAGTGTGTAAGGGTCAGGCAGATGTAATTAAAAAGTAAATGGGAGTGTGCACGCTGTGGAAGTAAAAATAGTAGGTCAGAATATTATTGAAATGGTGAAAGGTAGCAGCATGCTTATGTTCAGAGTGACTTGGGAATGGGCTGTACATGAATTGCTAAAAGTTGATTTGCAGGTGCAACAGGTAATCAGGAAGGCAAACGGGATATTGGCTTTCATTGACAGAGGGATTGACTTTAAGAGCAGGGAGGATCTGCTGCAATTGCACAAGGTGATGGTGTGGCCACACCTGGTGTATTGTGCGAATTTTTCTGTTCCTTACTTGAGGAAGAATATAATGATTTTGGAGGCGGTACAGAGGAGGTTCTCCAGGTTGATTCCAGAGATGAGGGAGTTACCCTTTGAGGAGAACATTTTGCATCAATATTTACTGTGGAAAAGGATATGGAAAATAAAGAATCTTGGTAAATAGATGGTTACGTCTTGAAAAATGTCCATATTTCAGAGGAGGAACTGCTGGATATCTTGAATCGCATGAAAGTGGATGAATAACCACGACCTGATCAGGTACACCCTTGGAATCAGTGGGAACCTAGCGAAGTGATTGTTGGGCCTGTTATTGAGATATTTGTATCATCGATAGTCTCAGCTGAGGCTCCAGAAGACTGGAGGTTGTCTAATGTGGTGCCAATGTTTAAGAAATGTCGTCACGACAAGCCAGGGAACCATAGACCAGTGAGCCTGACGTCAGTGGTGGGCCAGCTGTTGGAGGGAATCCTGAGGGACAGGATGTGCATGTATTTGTAAAGGCAAGGACTAATTAGGCTGGTCAAGATGGTTTTGGGCGTGGGAAATCATGTCTCACAAACTTGATTGAGTTTTCTGAAGAAGTAACAAAGATGATTGATGAGGGCAGAGCAGTAGATGTGATCTATATGGAATTCAGTAAAGCGTTCGACAAGGTTCCCCATGGGAGACTGGTTAGCAAGGTTTGATCTCATGGAATATACGGACAATTAGCCAGTCAGATGCAGAACTGGCTTAATCGTAGAAGGCAGAGGGTGGTGGTGGAAGGTTGTTTTTCAGAGTGGAGGCCTGTGATCAGTGGATAGCCACAAGGATCGGTGCTGGGTCCACTACTTTTCATTATTTATGTAAATGATTTGGATGTGTGCATAAGAGGTAGAGTTAGTAAGTCTGCAGATAACACCAAAATTGGAAGTGTTAGCGAAGAAAAATACCTCAGATGACAATGGGATCTTGATCGGGTGGGCCAATGGGCTGAGAATTTGCAGATGGAGTTTTATTTAGATAAATTTGAGGTGCTGCACTTTGGGAAAGCAAATCTTAGCAGGACTTAATGGTAAGATCCTGCGGAGCGCTGCTGAACAAAGAGACCTTGGAGTGCAGGTTCATAGCTTCTTGAAAGTGAAGTCGCAGGTCGATCAGATAGTGAAGAAGGTGTTTGTTATGCTTTCTTTTATCGGTCAGAGTATTGAGTAAAAGAGTTGCGAGGTCATGTTGCGGCTGTCTAGGACACTGGTGAGGCCACTTGAGGAATATTGCTTGCAATTCTGTTCTCTTTAGATCCTTCCTGGCTACCTTATAACTCTCAATCGCCCCAATTGAACCTTCACGCCTCATCTTTACATAGGCCGCCCTCTTCCCTTTAACAAGGATTCCAATTCCTTACTAAACCACGGCTCCCTCACACGACCCTTTCCTCCCTGCCTGACAGGTACATACTTATCAAGGACACTCAGTAGTTGCTCCTTGAACAAGCTCCACATATAGATTGCACCCTTCCCTTGAAGCCGACTTTTCCAAGCCACACATCCTAAGTCATGCCTCACCACATAATTTCCCTGCCCCCAGCTATAACTCTTGCCCTGTAGTGCGCACTTATCCCTCTCCATCACTAGAGTAAAAGTCACCGAATTGTGGTCACTGTCCCCAAAGTGCACACCTACCTCCAATTCTAACACCTGGCCTGGTTCGTTACCCAGAACCAAATCCAGTATGGCCTCACCTCTTGTTGGCCTGTCTACATATTGTGTCAGGAAACTCCTGCACACATTGGACAAACACCGACCCATCTAACGCACTCGAGCTATGGCTTTCCCAGTCAATATCTGGAAAGTTATAGTCCCCCATAACAACCACCCTATTACTTTCACTCTTCTCCTGAATCATCCTCGCAATCTTTTCTTCTACATCTCTAGGACTATTAAGTGACCTCAGCTTTCCTACTTCTAAGCTCAGCCCAAACTACCTCAGGTGGCGAGTCTTCATCCATCGTCCTTTCCACTGCTGTAATACTACCTTTGACAAGCAATGCCACACCTCCCCCTTTTTTAACCCCACCTCTGACCCTACTAAAACATTTAGTCTGATACTTGGTAGTGTGGATGAGCAGAGGGATCTTGTGTCCATGTACACAGATCTCTGAAGTTGCCACCCAGGTAAATAGTGCTGTGAAGAAGGCATATGGCGTACTGGCTTTTATTGGTAGAGGAATTGAGTTCCGAAGTCCTGAGGTCATGTTGCAGTTGTATAAGACTCTGGTGCGGCCGCATCTGGAGTATTGTGTGCAGTTTTGGTCGCCATACTATAGGAAGGATGTGGAGGCACTGGAATGGGTGCAAAGGCGGTTTACCAGGATATTACCTGGTATGGTAGGAAGATCGTATGAGGAAAGGCTGAGGCACTTCGGGCTGTTTTCATTGGAGAAAAGAAGGTTTAGGGGGTGACTTGATAGAGGTGCACAAGATGATAAGGGGTTTAGATAGGGTTGATCATGAGAACGTTTTTCCACGTATGGAGTCAGATATTACGAGGGGGCATAGCTTTAAATTAAGGGGTGGTAGGTAGAGGACTGATGTTAGGGGTAGATTCTTGACTCAGCGAGTCGTGAGTTCATGGAATGCCCTACCAGTAACAGTGGTGGACTCTCCATCTTTATGGGCATTTAAACGGGCATTGGATAGGTATATGGAGGATAGTGGGCTATTGTAGGTTAGGTGGGCTTGGATCAGCGCAACATCAAGAGCCGAAGGGCCTGTACTGCACTGTATTTTTCTATGTTCACCCTAAACCTATGCCCTCTAGTTCTGGACTTTCCTTACCCCAGCGAAAAAGATTTTGTCTATATTCCCTATCCAGGCTCCTCTTGATTTTGTAAACATCTATACGGTCATCCCTCAGCCTCCAACGCTGCAGGAAAAATAGCCCCCAGCCTATTCAGCCTCTCCCTGTAGCTCAAATTTGTTTCAAATAAATCTGTTGGACTATAACCTGTGAGTTCTGAATAAGTCTGTCACAGATGGCCAACCTAAACTATAGTTTTACCTCCGTTCTCTGAGGAAACAGTGACAAGGTAAACACTGCAAGGTGAGCGGAAGGAAGGAGTGCGCTGAGACTGGTTCAGTTGTTGCTGCCATGTGCCAACTCAGAGACGATGAGTTGAACAGTCACTGGTCCTGTTGGAACCAGTGCAATTTTAATGGCGCAATTGGAACAGAGTTCCGTGAGCAAGTAGTGAAGGTGACCAATTGCATAAGGCAGGGTTTAATGTTTGAAGTTGAGAGAAAGTTTCACTCACTCAGTGATTCTGCCAATGTTGCTCAGACATTTAGTGAGTAGGATAGAAATCATCCTGAGTTTTCCTGAGCTTGGTTCAGTGCTTTCAGAGGTTTGGAGTCGAGAGTTTGTCGCTGGAAAAGCACAGCCGATCAGGAAGCATCCAAGGAGCAGGAGAATGGACGTTTCAGGCAGGAGCCTTTCATCAGGAATGTGACTGGGAGCCTTGGGGGTGGAGAGAGATAAATGGGAGGGGGTGGTGCTAGGGGAAGGTAGCTGAGAGAGAATTAGGTGGATGGAGGTGGGGGTAATGGTGATAGGTCAGAGGGGAGGGTGGAGTGGATAGGTGGGAAGGAAGATTGACAGGTCATGAGGGTGGTGCCGAGCGAGAAGTTTGGAACTGGTATAAGGTGGGGAGAGAAGAAATGGGGAAACTGGTGAAAACAACATTGATGCCATTGGGCTGGAGGGTCCTGAGGCGGAAGATGAGGGGTTCTTCCTCCATGCGTCAGGTACTTAGTGTTTGGTGATGGAGAAAGCCCAGGACCTGCGTGTCCTTGGCAGAGTGGGAGGGAGAGTTGAAGTGGTTAGCCGCGGGGCAGTGGGGTTGGTTGTGCGGGTGTCCCAAAGATTTTCTCTGAAGAGGTTTAGCCAGCGTTGGAGGATCTTGTGTCCATGGATGGGCAGAAAACCTCTGATTGAAGCTGCAATGGCTGCTTTCTGCTGGCAGCGGGGAATTGGAGAGCGTAGGATAAAATCCGACTGCTTGTCCCGGTCTCACTCCGTGAAGCCCGGGAAGAGAGAATCGTCGGACAGAAGTGTTCATTGTTCCTTGAAAGTGGAGTCACAGTGAATAGGATAGTGAAAAGGTGTTTGGTATGCTTTCTTTTATTGCAACATTTTCAGGCAGAGGGTGGTGAGTGTACGGAATGAGCTGGCAGAGGAAGTGGTGGAGGCTGGTACTAATAGAGCATTAAAAAGGCCTCTGGATGGGTATATGAATAGGAAGGATATGGCGCAAGTGCTGGAAATGTGACAGGATTAGGTTCGGATATCTAGTCAACATGGACAAGTTGGACCTCAGGTTTTGATGCTGTAATCCCTATGACTCTTATGAATTGAGTGTAGAGATACTGGGTGAAGTCTCTTCTCCAGTGAGTTTGTTTAATTGTCCACTTTCATCCATGACTGGATATGAGAGGACTGCAGATCTTCGATCTGTTGATTGTGGGATGGCTTTGCATGGTTTAGCACGTGCAGCTTATGCTGTTTTGACATGCAAGCAGCCCTGCTTGGTCGTTTCATCATATGGGACAGCTCATTTATAGGTACGTTCACTGCAGCATCTGGTTGCCTTTCTGCGCTATCCATTGGAACCAGGGTTGATCTCCTGGCCGGATGAGAAAGTTGGGTGGGGAATATGTCAGGCAATCAGGTTGCAGATTGTGCTGGAGAACAGTTCTGTTGCTGATAATGACCCACAGAGTCTGATGAATACCCAGTCTTAAGTTGTGAGATCTGGTTGAAGTCTTTTCTGTTGAGCAGGGTCAAGCTTTCTTGAACGTTCCATGTGGACGCAGTGGTTACAAAGACCCAACAACGTCTCTTCTTCCTCAGGCAGCTGAGAAAATTTGCCATGACGGTGAATACCCTTGCCAACGTTTATAGGTGCGCATCGAGAGCGTTCTGTCTGGATGTATCACTATCTGGTATGGCAACGGTACCATTCAAGATCAGAGACGGTTACAGAGAGCGGTGAACTCGGCCTGGACAATCACAAAGACCAACCTCCATCGAGAGAATCCATCTACCAGACCCGCTGTCAAGGAAAGGCCGTCAGCATTCTCAAAGATCCATCCCACCCTGGCAATGTTTTTTACAACCTCTAGCATCGGGGAGAGGTACAGAAACTGAACACACACACCAGCCAGTTTCAAAACAGTTTCTACCCAACTGTTGTAAGAATAATGAATGGACTCACAAAGTCTTAACTTTCACCTGTATCTGTGTTTTTCTTTTTGTCGCTGTTTACCTATTATTTACTTCTTTATACTACTTAACTCGGTGATCTGCCTGTATTGCTCACAAGACAAAACTTTTCACTGTGCCTCGGTACATGTGACAATAAATTCAGGTCAATTCAATTCAGTGACAGTGCCACCACACAACGAAATGGAGCTTATTCTCACAGGAAGGCAAGACTTTGCCTCCACTAATACTATGTAGTGGTCAATCTTACTGATACGATCATGGACAGATATATTGCAGTCAGCAGATTGGTCAAGGATGATGTCAAGAATATTTTTCCTTCAGTACCTATCGCACACCCAGTCTAGCAGCTATTTCTTTACGGACCGATCAGCCAATAGTATGGGTACCAAGTTACTGTTTGTGGTGGA
>NW_026867638.1:0-70111 GCF_020745735.1 Hemiscyllium ocellatum
TTCATGAACTGGATAGATAATAATTTACCTTATTGGAGGTTATTACAGAGAGGCGTCATATTAAAAAGCAAAGAGTTCATAGTGTAACTGTGAAATCTGTAGGTCACCCTCGTGGGAACATTGTGTGTATTCCTTGTCCTCATGCTCCACCAAAAACATGTACAGAGGCACAGACTCTGTTTCCTGGATAGCAAGATATTAGAACGCCAATGACGTTGTTTACTGAGACATAAGGATTCAGAAGAATACAAATGGATGATAAAAGAATGAAGGAGTTTATTCACAAGATTTGGAAATGCTGGTGCAGAAACACGCAGTGTTGAGGTAAACAAATGAGATTTTCACAAAATGTGAGGGTTGAATGACTAAATCGGGGAAACCCCTTCTTTCGTGTGTGAATCAATAACTTCAGTTAGGTCTTAAAAACCATGAGTGTGAATGTTTGGATGAGAGTTTCTTCCACTCAATAGAGTTAGTCAAATTGCGAACGACTTTCCAGAAATAAAGTGTAGAATCTGATTTCACAGTGTTTTAAAAGATACCTGAAAAAACATACAAGGAGAAAGTCTTACATTGAGAGAAATTCAGTGTGGTTGCGTAAAAATTTCGAATTTGGTTGAGTTCAGACACAAAGACATTTCATGAACAGTACAACTGAATAAGATTGAGTATAAAAAGTTAATGGATTGATAAGGTGTGGCGTATTATTCAAGGTGAAACTCTGTAAATGGAGCTGATGTCCTAAAGTAACTGCAGACAGAAGTTATAACCTAATGATAGGAATTGAATCGTCACTTGGACTTTAAAGATTTGACCACATTCACATGACGTTACGTATATTTCCTACATTCTTAACTCAACCTAAGAAATGCACCAAGAAGATTCTGTCCTTTTGTGTTGTTAACCCGCTGTACTTCTCTGCAGCACGCTATTGAAGATAAAATCTGCTCAAACCAACATTCAATTCAATACGAAATTCGAACGGTCCTATGTGTGTTTTTTTCTTTTGATTATTGCAATAACCTTTGTGAGTTTGTAACAAACTGCATAACATGAAACCAGTTCAGCATCTATTTTCCCGGAATTTAACGCAGTGCACATGCCAAACGTTATTCATCTGCTGAAAAATCAACTTTGCCTCTCTCTCCACACCTGTCTCTTCACGTTTTAAATACTTGTTTGTTGATCAAGGAGTCATTATCCAGAAAGGGACGTTTGCCAATCCACAAACACGGGTATTTTCCCATAAACTTGGCTTTGCTCAATATCATCTTCCATCCGTACCCCTCAAGACAATGAATAATTGAAGCTGCTCCATGTGAGGCTCAAATTTAAAACTTCGGAGGGCACAGCCCATTATACTGGCACAGAGATACTGTGCACTGCCCACCTGCAGCACAGGAGCAACACATTAATGCTTACCTCCACATTCCTGGTTGTACCTTAACGTTTGGGAAACTGAGTTTCTCTGATTCCATGGCTAGTAACGATCATCTTCACCAGTGGTTCTGTACCTGAGTGAGGAAAGTGGTGAGCTGCTCATTGCAAAGATGGGTAGATTGTTGAAATATACAATGTCAACATTTGCCTTCACTAACCAATGTACATTTTATTTTGTTTTTTATCTGTAAAAATCTTAAAAATTTCATCTTTAACAGACTCAATGACAGGTCTCCATTGTGACTCTGGCATCAAATTCCAATTTGTAAACCCCCTCTGAATTCTTCCACCACAGTCCGTTGTTTGGGAAGTGTTCCTCTTGTGGGAAATGCACTTCCCCGTGTGTCAACTGCTGCTCCCAGCATTCTCTCTGGTACTGCACTCATTTTCCTTCTGACACTTGCTCACTGTGTTGCTGTGATCATACAGTGACTTGTTGTAGCATGGCCCAGGAAAATGACACAGATCAAGGTTTTTGCATTGTTGAATTCAATTGTCAGTTTAACCTCATTTAGGATTTTGAAGTTGTCTGTTCTGTACACAGGTGCGTGTCAAAAATATCTGAGCAGAAGAAAGGTGTTCCAAATAATGACATTGAGCACTATGCACTCTCCTCCAGTCCGGAAAACAATTCCTTACAGGCAATTTAATCGACAATAGACAATAGGTGCAGGAGTAGGCCATTCTACCCTTCCAGCCAGCACTACCATTCATTATGATTATGGATGATCATTCTCAATTAGTATCCTGTTCCTGCCTTATCCGCATAACACTTGATTACACTACCCTTATGAGCTCTATCCAACTCTTTCTTGAAAGAACACCTCCTGCTTTTTCAGGTTCTTCATTCCGTTGACTTCACATATTCACAGATTTCAACAGACTTTGTTACATAGTCTTTTCTTCATTTTTGTTCAGATCACTGTGAGCAGAGTGTCACAGTGGGAATGCCGTTGCCCCACAACCCAGAGGTCAGACCATAGTCTTGGGACCGTACTGTGCTATTTAGCATTTCACTGGACCAGGGAGAAATATCTACTGTTCAGCATAATTTACGCAATTCACTTATTCATAAGTTCATACACATGCCAGCATATGTGACGAGGTGGCCGAGAGGTTAAGGTGATGGACTACTAATCCATTGCGCTCTGCGCGCGTGGGTTAGAATTCCACTCTCGTCGCTGTTTTCAATGTTGCTATTTTTGTATGTTGACACCTGTCTTATTGAAATTGGAACTCCAATGGTCAATTTATATGCATCGACGCTATCATAAAATCTCAAAGAATAATTTGAGTCAGTTGCCTAAACTGCATTGAAACGTAGATCACATCGGGATAATGAAAAGCAACGCGATTTTCTTTTTCAAGTCGAGCAGCTGGGACCTTTTATCGTATGAAAGAGATCCAGGAAAACCAAAATACAAGAGATGTGAAGGGCGTGTTTATGTAATGGGATTCTTAATGACTGTTTTGTCAAATGAAATCTGGAACAGGTTGAGTAGAAGTGATTCATCTTGGTGAGAAGAGCACAGAAAAACTGCACAAAATAATGGAAATATTTCAAAAGGGGCAGGGCGTGGGTGTTGGGGCACCGAGAACTGACTATAAATGCACAGTAGAGAATTGCAGATGTGGGTGCCATGCATAAGTACGGAAAGACTTACACATTGGTCTCTTCCTCGCCCGTTGCTCTCGCCATTGATGAAGGCTGGGAACAAGGCACAGATAAACACAAGATGTGGGAATCAAGCTCCAAAACGTTATGCACACACTGGATGCATCACATTGAACTATGAACAACTGGAGAAGTCAGCATGTTGACTGTAGGGACTGAACCTAAACTGTGGATCAATAATCGCAAATTCATGCAGAATTAGCACGAAAAATGATTTAATGTGCCTTTATATGCATGTCATTAATAGACGTTTCTTTCTAATACCCGTGTGGTTGAAAGAAGAGGACACCACATGTCAAGATGGATGACAACGTAGTTCACCCATGAATGCCCTCTGACTCAGTTCACGGTGAATTAAGAATGAATAACAGATCCTCTTCAGACCAATGATTACAATCCCTGGGAGAATAAGGAAGAATAAAAATACATGGATAATGCGGAAAATGGGAATCGTGCCTTTGTGGACTCGAATTCAATTGATTATCAAACTAAACAGACACAAGAATACCCGCAGTACCAAGCAGTCAGGGCCATGGGGTGTCTGCAGGAAGGGATTCAATTACCTGCTCATGTTAAAAGTCACTTGCTCAGTCACAATACACACAGGTCATTCACCACTCTCATACGTGAGAAGTGATCACTCTGGAGACCAACTGACGGAGTCACTAGCAAGTTTACAAATGACAGCAGGAATTAAATTCTACTGTAATTGCAGCTGTTAATCCCAACCAGCAATGAACCCTGTTTGGATGGGTGTTTCCAGTGGAGTTCCACAGTTTTCTGATGTAGACCAAATATTTAGACTTAGTTATAGGAGCCATGGTTCAGAGGTTTGCTGACGATGCAACAATTGGTCGCGTAGTTGACTATTATGAAGAATGTCAGAGAATGCAGGGATGCATCCATCAGGTGGAAAGGAAAAAAGTCGAACAGAATTGAATCCAGACCAATGAGTGTTAAAGAAATTTGGGAGAAGGAACAATAACAGTGAGTATCCTATGTGGTGTAGACAGACAAAGAGATCTTGGAATGGACATTCATGATCACTGAAGATCAATGGACAGGGGAATCAGTTGTACTGAAGTGCGTACTGTAGATGCTGGAGATCAGAGTCAAGATTAGAGTGGTGCTGAAGAAGCACAGCAGGTCAGGCAGCATCCGAGTTGCAGAAAGAAATGACGTTTTGGGCAAAAGCCTTCATCAGGAATAAGGCTGGGAGCCTCGAGGTTGGAGAGATAAATGGGAGGGCTGGGGTTTGGGAGAATTTGGCTGACAGTGCAATAGGTGGATGGAGGAGGGGATAAGAGTGTTAGGTCGGAGAAGAAGGTGGAGCGGATAGGTGGGAATGAAAATAGACAGGTGAGACAGGTCAGCAGGACGGTGCCAAGCTGGAAGGTTGGAACTAAGGAAAGGTGAGGGAGAGGAAATGAGGAAACTGGAGAAATCCACATTGATGCAATGGGGTTGAAGTGTCATAAGGCAGAAGATGAGACATTCTTCCACCAGGCGTCGGGTGGTGAGGGAGTGGTGGTGGAGGATGCCCAGGACCTGCATGTCCTCGGGAGAGTGGCGGGGGAGTTGAAATGTTCAGTCACGGGCATTGGGGTTGATTGTTGCCGGTGTCCTGGAGATGTTCTCTGAAGCGCTCTGTGAGAAGGTGTCTGGCGGCCCCACTCTAGAGGAAACTGCATCGATAACAACGAATGCAATAAATGACATGTGTGGAAGTGCAGGTGAAATTTTGATGGATGTGGAAGGCTTCTTTGGGGCATTTGGCGGAGGTGGAGGGTGCGTGGGCTCAGGGTTTGCAATTCTTGTGGTGACAGAGGAAGGTGTTGGGAGGGAGGTTGGGTCATTAAAGGGCGTGGACTTGACTAGGTAGTCGTGGAGGGAACTGTCTTGTCGGAAAGTGGATGGGGTGAGGAGGGAAAAATATCTTTGGAGGTCAGTGTTACTGATTTCTTTTGCAAAGCCACTGACTCCCACAGCTATCTGGATTACACCACCTCCCAAACCACCTACTGCATAAATACTATCCTGTGTTCAGAACTCCTCCACCGCAACCGTATCTGCTCCCAGAAGACCAGTTCCAACCTAGAACACACCTGATGGCCTCCTTCTTTAAGGAGCGGAACGTCCCCTCCCATGTGTTTGAAGATGTTCTCTAACGCATCCCAGCCATGCCCTGCACCTCCATCCATGAACCCCACACCTCAAAACACGGCCAGGACAGAACAAGGACAGAGGAAGGGCCTCACCTTCCATTCCACCAACCTCCGCATAAATCAATTATCGCCCGATATTTTCACCACCTCTAAATTGACCCCACCAGCCGGGATATATTTCCCTTCCCCAAACCTATCCACTTTCCTCAAAGACCTTTCCAATGGACGACCATTTCCTCCCGGCACCTTTCTCTGCCACCGCGGGAATGCAAAACCTGAGTCCACATCTTGCCCCTCACCTCTGTCCAAGGCTCCAATGGAGACTTCCACATCCATCAAAAGTTCACCTGTACTTCCACACATATCACTCGTTACACCTGCTGCTCCAGATGCGGTCTCCTCTAAATTGGGTAGAGCGATGTCTTCTAACAGAGCACTTCAGAGAACATCTGCAGAACACCTGCAAGAATCAATTCCACTGCCCCATGGTCAAACATTTCAACTCCCCCTCCCTCTCCCCTGAGGACTCGCAGATCCTGGACCACCTCCATCGCCATTCCCTCACCACCTGACACCTGGTGGAAGAACGCCTCATCTTCTTCCTCGGGATCCTTCAACCCCATGGCATCAATGTGGACTTCATCATTTTCCTCAATTCCTCTCACCCATCTTACCCCAGTTCTAAACTTCTAGATCAGCACCGTCCTCCTGACCTGTCCCACCTGTGTATCTTCATTCTTATCTATCCGCTCTACCCTCCTCTCTGACATATCACCTTCACCTACTCCCCTATCTACCTACTGCACTCTCAGCGACCTTCTCCCCAGACCTAGGCCCTCCCATTTATCTCTCCACCCCTAGGCTCACAGTCTTGTTCCTGATGAAGGGCATCTGCCTGAAACATTGAATTTTCCTCAGATGCTGCTGGACCTGTTGGACATCTCCAGCACCACTTTCATCTTGAGGAGAATCAGTTGAATGAGATGTTTTTTGGATATTTTCGATGGTTGACCACAGGTTGAGGACGATAGTAGAATTTAGCACACACCAGTATAGCGAATAGCTGAAGGACTGAGCACAAGTCTGGTCACTGCGTTAATCAACATTTATTAAATTTTAAGATAAAAGATGGAGGTCTGAAGTATGCAACTTTGCCCATCAAGACTGCTTTACTATTCAATGACTTTATCACTGATTTCTATCCAAGTCAGGGTGCTATGGGCCTTGGAGGGGAACTTTCAAATGGTAGTGTTTCGTTGCATCTTCCAACCTTGTCCTTCGAGTCAGTACTGTTGTTGAGCTTTGAAGGTTCTGTCAAAAATGCCCGGATGACTTACGCCAGTGCATTGTGTAGTTGGTGCATTCTCTGCAATTGTGCCTTAGCGGTGAAAGGACTAAATATTCAGGTATTGAAGAGGGTACAATCAAGTGACTGCATTGTCGTGGATGGTGCCTAGTACCTTAAGTGTTATTGAAGTTACACCCATCTAGGCAAATAGAGAGAGTTATGTTCCACATCTCATTTGTGCCTTATAAACGATGTAGGATTCATGGAGCAATGAGTTAGAACGTAGAGCATAGAACAAGGAACAATACAGCACAGAACAGGCCCTTCGGCACACGATGTTGTGCCGAACAATTGTCTTAGCGTAAGCATCTATCCATGTACCTATCCAATTGCCGCTTAACGGTCACCAGTAATGCTGACTTGGCCACTCTCACAGGCAGGGCATTCCATGCCCCCATCACTCTCTGGGTAAAGAAACTACCCCTGACATCTCCCCATACCTTCAACCCTTCACCTTAAATATATGTCCCCTTGTTACACTCTATTGTACCCGGGAAAAAAAGTCTCTGACTGTCTACTCTATCTATTTCCCTGATCATCTTATAAACCTCTATCAAGTCATTCCTCATCCTTCGCCGTTCCAATGAGAAAAAGCCTAGCACTCTCACCTATCCTCGTACAACCTATTCTCCATCCCAGGCAACATATTGTTAAATCTCCTCTGCACCCTCTCTAAAGCTTCCACATCTTTCCGAAAGTGAGGCGACGATAACTGCACACAGTACTCCAAGTGTGGCCTTACTAAGGTCCTGTACAGCTGCAGCATCACCTCACGACTCTTGAATTCAATCCCTCTGCTAATGAACGCTAATACACCATAGGCCTTCTTACAAACTCTATCCACTTGAGTGGCAACTTTCAAAAAGCTATGAACATAGACCCCAAGATCCCTCTGCTCCTCCACCTTACTAAGAACCCTACTGTTAACCCTGTATTCTGCATTCTTATTTGTCCTTCCAAAATGGACAACCTCACACTTGACAGGGTTGCACTCCATCTGCCTCTCCTCAGCCCAGCTCTGCATCATATCTAAGTCTCTTTCAAGCCGACAACAGCCCTACTCACTATCCACAACTCCACCAATCTTCGTATCGTCTGCAAATTTATTGACCCACCCTTCGACTCCCTCTTCCAAGTCATTAATAAAAATTACAAACAGCAGAGGACCCATAACTGAACCCTTCGGAACTCCACTTGTAACTGGGCCTCAGGCTGAATATTTACCATCTACCACCACTCTGACTTCGACTGGTTAGCCAGTTCTCTATCCAACTGGCCAAATTTCCCACTCTCCTCGGCCTCCTGACTTTCCACAAGCCACCATAGGGAACCTTATTAAATGCCTTATTAAAATCCATGTACACTACATCCACTGCTCTACCCTCATCCACATGCTTGCTCACCTCCTCAAAAAAATCAATAAGTTGAGTTTATAATCAAAAACTGGCTATCAACGAACATGTTTTTTGGTGACAGAGTGTTTATGTGGAGTAATAGAGTCATAGAGATGTACAGCATGGAAACATACCCTTCGGTCCAATCCATCCATGCCAAACAGATATCCCTAACCAATTTAATTACACCTGCCTGCACCCAGCCCATATCGCTCCAAACCCTTCCTATTCATATACCCATCCAAATGCCTCTGAAAGTTGCAATTGTCCCAGCCTCCACCACATCGTCCGGCAGAGCACTCCATAAACATCCTACCCTCTGCGTGAAAACGTTGCCCCTTAGGTCTCTTTTATATCTTTCCCCCCACCCTAAACCTATGCCCTCTAGTTCTGGATTCCCCAACACGAGGGGAAAAACCTTGTCTTTTTATCTTATCCATGCCCCACATAATTGTGTAAACCTCTATAAGGTCCCCCCCCCGTTAGCTCTGACGCTCCAGGGAAAACATCCCCAGCCTGTTCAGCCCTCCCTGTAGCTCAAATCCTCCAACCCTGGCAACATCCTTGCAAATCTTTTCTGAACCCTTTCAAGTTTCACAACATCTTTCAGATAGGAAGGAGACAAGGAATGCACGCAATATTCCAACAGTGGCCTAACCAATGTCCTGTGCAGCCGCAACATGACCTTGCAACTCCTGTACTCAGTACTCTGACCAATAAAGAAAGCATACCAAACGCCTTCTTCACTATCGTATCTACCGGCGATTCCACTTTCAAGGAGCTATGAACCTGCACTCCAAAGTCTCTTTGTTATGCAACACTCCCTAGGACCTTACCATTAAGTGTATAAGTCCTGCTAAGATTTGCTTTCCCAAAATGCAGCACCTCACATTTATCTGAATGAAACTCCATCTGCCACTTCTCAGCCCATTGACCCATCTGGCCCAGATCCTATTGTAATCTGAGGTAACCCTCTTCACTGTCCACGACACCTCCAATTTTGGTTACATCTGAAAACTTTCTATCTGTACCTCTGATGCTCGCATAAAAATCATTTATGTAAATGACAAAACATAGAGGATCCAGCACCCATGCTTGTGGCACTCCACTGGTCACAGGCCTCCAGTCTGAAAAACAACCCTCCACCACCACCCTCTGTCTTCAACCTTTGAGGCAGTTCTGTATCCAAGTGGCTAGTTCTCTCTGTATTCTGTGAGATCTAACCTTGCTAATCAGTCTCCATGCGGACTCTAGTCGAACGCCTTACTGAAGTCCATATAGATCACATCTACTGCTCAGCCCTCATCAATATTCTTTGTTAATTAGTCAAAAAACTGAATCAAGTTTGTGAAACATGATTTCCCACGCACAAAGCTATGTTGACTATCCCAAATCAGTCCTTACCTTTCCAAATACATGTATATCCTGTCCCTCAGGATTCCCTCCAACAACTTGCCCACCATCGAGGTTAGGCTAATAGCCAGTCTCAATCTCTTTTTCCTAAATACTAGCTCCGTGGACGATTACTCAGGGGAACTGGGTTACAGTAAAACCATTGAGTGCCAATGGGATACGATTAGGTTCTCATTTGTCAGAGTTATCATTACTCTATTTCATCCTTGTGTGGACAAATCTGATTCCAATCGCTGTCTGATTTCAATTTCCAACTCCCTCTGTGCTTGAAATTTCAACCGTTGCCTTACATAACTGTCTCCACCTGCCTTAATAATATATAAGGCAGCTGCAGGGGACAGCAGAGATTTACGAGGATGTTGTCAACACCGGAGAAAATGGAGCTCAGTGGAATTTTTTTTAAGGCTGGGATTATTCTCCTTGAAGCAAAGGAGGCGGAGGGGAGCTCTATAAACACATAATTACGTTTATAAACATTCAATATTCGTGGGACCTTGACAGGGTAGATATGGGCAGGTGGTTAACCCTCAGGTATGAAGCGCACCAGAGGACATGAATTCAGAATTAGTTATTGCCTATTTAGTTCAGAAATGAGGATTAATTTCTTTGCTCAGGGGCCAGTGAATCATTGGAACTCCTAACCAAAAACTGTTGTTGAGGCTGAGTTTTCTGTATTTCCAAACTGTACCAGACTGATATTTAACCAGAAAGACGATGAAGCTCTGTCGAGGTAAGGCAGGAGAATGGAGTTGAGGATTATCAGATCAGCCATGAATTCATTGAATGGTGGAGCAGACTCGATGGGCTCAATGGCCGACTTGCAATTCTACATCATTTTGTCTAACACATTATTTAGTGATAAGTTTAGAATTCTGTAGTGATGGGATGTAGTGATAGAAAAGTTTTCTCAAACTGATCAGACAGATCAGCAACGAGGCTCATAAGCTGATGAACAAGAAATGTGCTGTCGCCTGGAAACAACAAATGGCATTGTGCACACCACAGATGGATATGTGCAGAAGGTGTGATTGCTGATAAAATTGGGGGAATCTAATGTTGTTGGCAAGATGGTGATCATGCTGGATGATGGATCGCGGTATGAATCACACAGCAATAGTTTGTGAAAGAATGTAAAATTTGTTTCATTAAAGAAGTTTTCTGCAGTTCCAATTCCACTTGACTGTTTAAAATACTGATCAGACCTTTATGTGGAATGTTACATCAAAATATTCATTCACAACACCACTGGATAAACTATTGATCTAATCTCTCCTTATTTGTTTCATTTGATGTAAATTCAGAGAAAGTCAAGATGGAATGAAAGGATGAACGGAATGTTGCACTCAATTTTATTATCCCAATTTAACTTACAACAGAAATAAATTGCTTTATTTCGACTTTGATGTGGTATAGATTTATCACAAATCTCCGGTGCAATGAAGGGCAAGAGCAAATTTCTCCATCCAATGTCTACTAAAGATGCGAGGCACGGAGGGAAACCACAGCTGCGTTTGATAGAAGTAACAGCCAGAGTAGGATTCAAATCCACACATGCATAAAAAAATGCAACCATCGCTTTAACCTTTGGGCCACTTTAGCCCGTGGCAAAGGGCGAATCCACATCATTATGCTTCTGCTTTCAGCGGGACAATAGTACCAGCAAAATCCAATGAATTTACATCGTCCTTGGAAGGAATACCTGTCCTTGATTCATTCCGATTCGGAATTGTCTCAGAATGAACCAGCGAACAAGAAATTCCCGTCACATTCACACGCACATTTAGTCTTGACTCATAATTTCTTCACATAGTTTCTCTCTCACGTGAAGAAGTATATATGGAGAGAGAAGTGAAGGTGATGTATTAGCTCGATAGTCTTTCTCATATGACTGAACCCGGACTGGGTAAAATTCCCAGAAAAGCAGTTTTGTTCATTTCATTTTATTAATTTTGCTGCAACCTCACTCTGTTCATTGCAATGATCGGAAGTGAATTGGATTTCTATCATTGGAACGTTTAATGTTGTATTCAATTTTGCTCCGAAAATATTTCAGTTTAAATGAAATACTGATGAGAAAAACAGAAGGTTGAACTACAAGAAAAGATATCAGTTTTGATGCTTAATTACTTTGGCAGATTTCAGTGGGTATCAAATGAACCCAACATCACGGCGAATATCCTCCATTTAAGGCATATGATTAAAGCAGGAAATCGATATTCAAGAGACGAGTCACTTCCTGTTCATTATTGAAGATCTTCCCTTGACAATATACCAAATCGGCTCTGTTGCATTTATAATACTTCATGGGGAATATTAATTTAAATCTTTCAAAACTCTTAATTTTTTTGCTGAATCTTTTTTAGCTGCATACGTTTCCGATTTTTCTTTACATCTAAAGTTATCCAAAGTAGACTTTGTTTCCTCGCACCTTCCATCCTCCACACCCCTCTTTTACACTTTTACCTGGCCACAGGCTGTCTCTCTCTCCTGGTGAAACTCACTGCTTGTGTGTCTCGAAATATGCCTTTCCAAATATTTTGGAAACGGATTCTCAGAGTGACAGAAATTCTATTCCCATCATTTCTTTGTCCTACATCGATATTCTTGAAAGAGTGACGTTCAGATATTTACCGAATTGAAATAGAGAATTTACCACCTATTTCCTCTCTCCAAACCTCACATACTCTGGAAAACTTACATTCGGTTTTATTTTGTTCAGTTTCAAATTTTCAAACACACAAATAAATAAAATTCTATCCCCACTAAACGCTGTCAGCATAATATCTAATGTCTTTGTACCCCAGTAAGCGCTGGCATTGTCCTCTCTCTGATAGAATCACGGATTCCCTACAATGAAGAAAGTACAATTCAGCCAATCGAGTCTGTAAGGACACTCTGAAGAAAATCTCAACCAGACCTAGCTCCAGTCTCTATCCCCGCATACCTCTGGCTTGTTATTTCAAATAAACCTACTGAAATAAAAACCTGGCATCGTGTGACTTTATCACTGCGTTCCCTATGACTAATTCACTTAACTTATTGAATTCACTCCCTGGACACATCAGCGCAATTTAACATGGCCAATCCACCTAACCTACAGACTTAACAGCAGAGTGAAATACTGAGCAAAGGTACCATCACATTGAACACTATCTGTATCATGTTTAATGGCTTTACACACTGGTAACTCAGCCTAGTGAAAGCAAGCTGCGCCCATCGACCCGAATTCAATGCATCCAAACGCGGTTCTACGCTGTACAACCTCATTAGTGCTGCTGGAAATGATTCTGCACTCAGATCTGAATGGGTTTACTCTGTTTTCTTCCTCAGATTCCTGCTTTAAATAAACATATCAGTCAGGAACAACTCTATATAATGG
Source organism: Hemiscyllium ocellatum (assembly GCF_020745735.1). NCBI lineage: Eukaryota > Metazoa > Chordata > Chondrichthyes > Orectolobiformes > Hemiscylliidae > Hemiscyllium > Hemiscyllium ocellatum. The sequence continues at coordinate 12,815 of NW_026867638.1, forward strand.
TTTTCATTGCAGCACAAACACAATGTGCAGTTTGCAGAAGTTACGTGTTAGCACTTTCACTGACACACTCTCTCCCAGGAGCTGCAGTCCTTCCCCAGCTGATTCTGACAGCACTGTCCTTCCTGTGACACGTCCCACCGAGAATGGAAGGCCAGGCATTAATAACCTTCACTGGATAACAGAGTGACAGATTTAAAACATTTTCGATGCCCCCAGCGGAGAATTGAGTCCTGAGACAGGAGGGGACACTAACCACGATACTGTGGAGGACAACAACATCGAAGGAAGCCCTTCAGCCTGTTGTGCCCGCACTTGTCCAACACAACTGCTCAACGACCTCAATCAAGTTTTCCATCGTTTCGCCCATAGACTTACATTCCTTGTCATCACAAATTCACATCTGAATTTTTTTCAGGTTAAAAATGTTTCCGCCTCTCTGACCCTTTCCGCACATATAATCAAACCTTTCTGCCTTTTCCCGAAATCTCTTGGCCCCAGTGTTCGATCCCTCCTTTAACAGCAAACGCTTCTTTCAGTCTATCCTATCCATATCCGTCATTATTTTGTACATCTCAGTTATGTCTTCTCCAATCTCCTCTGCTCGGCGACAAACAACCCCAGTCTGTCCAATCTCTCCTCATAAGTGAAACTCTTCTGCCCAGACAATATCCCATTGAATCTTTCCTGCAACGTTCGCAGTGACATCACATCATTGCTATACTGTGAGTTGCAGAACTGCACACAGGAATCTAGCGAGAGCTAAATTAACTTTTTCCTATTCTGTTACAGAATGAGGGCGTGACTGTCTCGGGAGTATTGATTACGATCCCTAATTGCACAGCGGGTAGTCGAGACTCAACCGTATAGCAGTGAGTCTGGAGTCACATCGAGGCCTGACCAGGTAAGAATAGCAGGTTCCTTCCTCAAAGGACGTCAGTGAACACGATGGTTTTGTTTTTTTCAACAATTGGCCATGTATTTATAGGTGTTATTAGATTCGTAATTCCAGATAAGTATTGTATCCCAATTCTAACACCTGGCATGGTTGGAGTCAAACCCGGGTCTCTGGTCCATTTGCTCTGTATCTGAGTTAACAGTTCCGTGGTAACAGTGCTCGGCCATTGCGGAAAAGCCGTGAAACTAATCTGTCTGAAAGAAGTCGCTTTTCCTCGATATTGTCCTGTGTCATTTTCCTGAGCTTGACCGCCCATAATCGCAAGTCCATATCAGTAAAAGCTGCTACCTGAGGATTGGCCACACAACAGCCGTAACCAAATGGATCAGTTGATCTGCAGGTCCCGATGGTGGGGTTGGGGCACGTTCACCCAGCAACGGTGACCGCAGCAGCACAGACTGAACACTATCAATGTGAGAGTCTGTGTTCGATTCTGCAATGCCTTAATGAAATAGGAAATGACTCCGCAACCACATGATGAAAGAGCAGTGCTCCGAAAACTAGTGCTCAGTTAAACCTGTTAGACTCCAACCTGGCGTTGTATGGTTTTTAACTTTTTACACCATAGTCCAACACCGGCATCTCTAAATTAATGTAATGGGGCTGTGGGATGAAAAGTTCAGTTAGTGATGGTAGGAGGGAGTGAAATCTCTGAGAACGGGTGGATTTGAATTCTGACATATGAAATACAGAGATGTGAGCGAGCAGAATTTGAAGGGAAAAAATTACCTTACCCAAACAACTGATTCCTTGGTGTTGCCCAAGAGCTGCAGCAGATAGAGGAATTACTGCCGTGACTCGGATTCGAACCGAGGTTGCTGCGGCCACAACGCAGAGTACTAACCACTATACGATCACAGCACCCCACAGATGAGAGCGCTGATAGCGTGCAATAAATACAGTCTCATAGGACATATTAGGCAGCGCAAATAATGCACAATATTAGTGCTAAGCGAACAGTGGCAGATATGTGGGAACTCAGAATGGGCTGACCGTTTAATATCGGTTCCCCCAGAGGCTGTGGTGATTCCATCATTAATATGCTGAAGGCTGAGATAAGTAGATTTCTCCAAAACATCAAAAACTCCGGGGACAGTACAGGTGTTGTTGAAATGTATGCTTCAATAGTAATGCAGTTTAACATTGGCTACTTCACCAGTTTCCCCCCACAAGGCAGTAACCACTGCTGCCACATAGTCCCAATTCCCAGCCACAGATTCAGAGGAACTGAGTAGCGCAGTCGCGAAGATGTACAAAAAAGCTTTATCAGCCAGTGGGTGGTTGGAATTTGGAATATACTATCTGCATTGTTCAGAGCGACAGAAACCCTTACAACCTGAATAAATATTCAGATGTGAGCTTGTGATGCCAAGACATATAAGTCTGTGGAGTAAGAATTGTGAAATGTGATTCAGTTCATTAGGCAGTTGTATTTGAGAAGTGTGGCCACATTTGGTTGAAGGGCCTCCTTTGACACTCTTGTTCTCGGTAGTATAGTAGTTAGTATCCCCGCCTGTCACTGGGCTCAATTCTCCACTGGGGACAGTGTAAATATTTTAAAACTGTCGCTCCATTCCCAAGTGTGGGTATTGATACCTGTCCTTCTATTCTAGATGGGGCATGTCACAGGAAGGACAGTGCTGCCTGAATAAAGGTGGGGAAGGACTGCAGCTCTCAGGAAGGCTGTGTGTCAGTGAACGGCCAAACACGTGCCTTCTGCAAACTTCACCTTGTGACTGTGTTGGAATGAAAAGTATTTGACAGACTTCTTCCGGATTCAAGTGTTTACTAGAAGCAGGAAGCTGAGGAAGAAACAACGTAAACACATTCAAATATGAGTGCAGAAGCATTTCCCGCAGCACGAATGAAATTGTAAAGGACAGAGTACCGTTTCGATACATTGAATTTGGGTTCATTTATTCTGATGAGGCTGTTACCAGGGTATAAAACCATTACAAAATGATACAGCATTTAATCAGTATGATGGAACATTGTCTCAGTAATTCGCACTGGTGTTCAGAGGGAGGGTTGGGTTGATTGGCAAGTTGCCCTCTCCTGTCCAGGGAGTGAATTAAGTAAGTTAAGTGAATTAGCCATGGGAAATGTGGGGATAAGGTCAGAAATCACAGGACGTCAGATTATACTCCAAAAGGTTTATTTGAAATCATAAGGGGGGAGGGATTCCCCTTCTTCAGGTGAAATATATGGAAATAGGGAGGGGAGGTGGGACTAGGTGAGATGCTCTTCAGAGAGTCGATACCGGCCCGATTAACTGAAATGCTCTTTACGCACTGTAGGGTTCTGTGATTCCATGAATTGATAATGACGGGGTTTACTGGGGTGTAAAGCCATTAGAGAAGATGCTGATGGGGGTGTACTGAAGATGAGATTTTATTCACTTGTCTTCTTGGAAAACTGAGAACAGTTATCCTTTAATCAAGGAAGACTTAATGTTTTTTTTGTAGGTTATGAAATGTTTGGTCAGAGTAAATAGGTGGAAAATTCCATCTTTCAAGTAAGTAAACATCTAGATATCAGGTGTTCAATGCCTTTAATCAAACCTTTGAAGGAGAAAGAAATGATGAGAACAGAATCGCTGTCACTCCGAGAATCTGGTTTTCAAAATATTTTGAAAGGCACATTTGTTGATATGCAAGGAATAAATTTCACAAGGAGAGACACAGCGTGTGGGTAGGTAAAGGTGTAGGGATGGGGTGTAGTCGGTCGGAAGTTGCAGGGAAACAATGTCTAAATTAGTTGACTTTAAATGTAAAGAAATTCTTTTAATGTGTGCAGCTGAATAAGATTCGGTTCCAAAAGTCTGCATTTTGAAAGATTTGGCTTAATATTCCACCTAAAGCATTGTAAATTGAACTGAGTGAATTTTTATTTATTGTGAAGGGAAGATATTACATAATGAATAGGAAGTGACCAGTTGCTTGGAGAACGACTTCCTGCTTTCATCACATGCGTTCACATACTACAGATCGGGAGCACAGGTTTATCCAGTTGGGTTGTTCATGAGTATTTTAACCTAACACTTCACGCAAAGATCTGATCAGTATTTCAAACAGTCAGTCGGCATTTGAGCCACAGAAAATTTCTCCAATGAAACAAACATTTCATTCTTTCAGAAATTTCTGCTGTCTGTGAATTATACAACGATCCAACATCCAGCGTGATCACTGACTTGCCAACTGTAAAAGATCTAGCAACTTCCTTCAGCAATCACAGCTTCTGTACACAGCCGCCTGTGCTGTGCCCAGTGTCATTTGTTGCCCCCAGGTCACAGCACATTTCTTCTTCCTGAGTTTATGAGCCTTGTTCCTGCTCTGTCTGATCGGTTTAATGAACCTTTTCTGTCACTTCATCCCATCCCCTCACAATTCTGAACTTATGAATAAAATAAGGCGTTAGACGAAATGTTAAACCAAGTGGAAGTATGCTATTCAGCGCAAGGAGTCTGCAAACCATTCAACGAACTCATGGTTGATCTGATTTGGAAATGCTGGTGTTGGAGTCGGGTGTACAAAGTTAAAAATCTCACAACACCAGGTTATAGTCCAACAGGTTTAATTGGAAACACACTAGTTTTCGGAGCGACGCTCCTTCATCAGGTTGCTCATACGTAATAATCATTCAATCCAGTATTTGCTGTAAATGTGGAATTTCCTCTTATTTTACCCAAAGAAACATAGTTGAATGCAAACATTTATTGTACTTCTAATCACAATAAAATTTAAGTATTTTTCATGCAACAAAATCATGTAAAATTCACGCGTTTTGATAAGTCAAATGAAAAAGAGTTAACATGTCTGTATTGTTTCTTTAAACAATGCATTTTGAATTTTTCGAAGTTGAGCATTTTTGCAAAGAAGGGATGTTGTCTTCAGCTGAATAATCACATTGAATGAATAATTCACAGAATCTGCTGTTTATTCGCTTCGAGTTCCCAAGTAACCAAATTAACTAATTTTACTGGTTCTAAATTCCTGGAAAGTATTTGATCATGTTTGAGTCTTAAAGATGAAAAAAAAACAATGTGATTGTACTGATTTCTTTTGATAGAAAGAACTTAATTCAAACATTTCAGGCACATAAATCCTATTCTACAGTGTTACAAAGATGAAAAGCAAGGCAATTTCTTCATCAGTGAAATAAACAAATGTCAATTCCCGTTATTCATTAGTTAGCTCATTCCAAATTTGTAATTAAACAATGCAATTGACCTGAATATTGTTGTGTCCTTTGATCATATTAATTTTCTAATTATTGTTCATTCGTGATTCGTTAGAGCTTTTTATTTTTTGTTTTGCACGTCTCTTACATATTTCACTTCTTGCAAGGGGGCTGGGCATTAGAACAGAGGATCCGTGGTTAGCACTTGTGTCTTACAGTGTTATGCAAATGTGTTTGATTCCATTCTCGGCCACATGTTTGTGTGGAGTTTGCATGTTCTGGTTTTCTCCCACAATTCAAAGATGTGCAGATTAGGTAAATTGGCCATGCTAAGCTGCACAATCTGTTCAGGGATGTGTAGGTTGGGTGCATTAGTCAGGGGTAAATGTCCAGTAATCTGAGAGCAGAATGGTGCTGAGTGGAGTATTCTTTGGAACGTCAGTGTAGACTTGTTGGGCCAAATGGCCTGTTTCCACACAGTAGGAAATCCGTATAAATAGAATTGTGTTTTGCTAAACAAAACTGACATTTAAAAAAATGTTGCCTTTAAAACTTATCTTTAACCGTCAATTGTCAATCTTGTAAAATATCTCAATGTTACTGAAATCAATGTTCAAACAGAACACTGCACATGAAGCCACACAAAGATGTTCATGACCATCTAATTGCTGTTCAGTGGAATAATCACAATAAATATCTTTTTGTTTCTGAGATTAATCACCACTATCACCGAAAGGATCTGGTTATCATTCCCTCCAATAAATGCAATCGTTGTCCTCTGGTATTTCAGTTCAGTCGTTATACACCACACTGGTTGTTCAAAGCATGGTTATTCTTTATTATGAATGGCCAAGGGTTCCAACGGCAAGAGTGTTGTTGGATCTGATTTGTTGCATGTTCTCAAACAGGTTTTCTCTATAAATATTGCAAAAAATGTGTTAACTTGGTCTTGTTCAAGTGCTGATGCTAACCTTTTCAGTTCATGTTCATTAAACATATTTGGAGAAAGTGAGGAAAGCTGAAGCTGAAGATCAGAGCCAAGAGTGTGGCATTGGACAAGGGCAGGCACGTCCAAAGAGCAGAAGGATCGACACTTTGGGCTTTAGGCCATAATCAGAAAATATTCCTGATGAAGGGCTTATGCCCAAAACGTTGATTCTGCTTCTCCTCGAATGCTGCCTGACCTGCTGCACTTTTCTGGCACCACGCTCTTGACATTAGAAAAATTTGACTGAATATTCAGAGATTATACTAAAAGCTGCCTCTGTCAATTTAATTTCCTTTGCTTTCTATTCACTAAAGTTTTCATGTTAATTGTTTCTCCTTTTCTTCTTAAATCGGATACAAATCTCAAAATACAGAACACATTAAAATTCACATGAACTACAAATCTGCATTCTCGACAAGAAAACCAATGGAAGGCGAGATAGAATTCTTGAACAGTTTACACATTCAAATGAAAAAGCAATTCCTTCCAAAAAAATGTTTGCCCGTCTGTATCTCTCTTTCAATTCAATAATCCTGCAAATAGTTTATAATTGTTAATTGATCTCTCTGAATGAGAACCTAATCAATGTCAATGTAACCAGCTGAAACATTAACAACAGATTGATAACTGGGTGTTACAGATTTTATTTGAAGTCAACAAATGTTTGGAATTTACTCGAATTCCACCAGGAAACATTCTTGAATCATAATACAAGAAATGAGATATGTGAGAGACGTGCAAACCTTATTTTTAAATGAACAAACCCCAATATTTTCAAAACATTTCAATCTATCGGTCAAAATGAACAGGTGAATGGAAAAATAAAAACAAGTTTCTGACAATTCATAAACCGAACAAATACAAGTTCACTTTGATAAAAGGACAGAGTAATATTGAGATGAATCACAACATTTAGTTACAAAGTAGGTAACCAGCTGGCTGACATCTAATTAGTGGTTGCATTTGTTAGTTTACTGAAGAAGGTATCAACTTTATTTCAAATTTATATCATGAGAGAATAATGTTTAATGTGTTTCAATTGTTTGGACTTGCCTCTTTGTAACAAAAAAAGATCGATCACATTACTTAGACATCGTTATCTTTAATTCTGCAACATTTTCAAATTTCTCCAGGAACTTATAAGTAACAGAATTAGATACAGGTATCCCCACTATCCGAAAGTAGAGCGTTATTATGAAACCTTACAGAAGCTGAAAAGGGGCAAATCGAAGAAGCATTAATTTAAATGGGAACCATCTCCCCTTTTTTTCGTAAAAGTGAAAATCCTCTTCAGATTTCTTTCAGTTAGAGAAAACAGGGACAGATGTAAGTCTTTTGTAAAAGCAATGTGGCTAAAGTGAAGTTTCCAACACATATTTCTTGATAACCTGACACAAATAAGTATCAGATTTTGTGATTATTGATGTAATAGATAAAAGCAGATCTAATGTTGAATTGAAAAGCAGTTCAGTCTGTGCTTAGGTGCTCTCTAATCACCATTCTTGATATATTTCTGGTGAAGGTGTGATTTGAAACCTTCCCTCGAGTCCAGTAATATAGACACTGCCACAGCTCCACAAGCTCCTTTCATAATGTTCCCACCCAGGACGGGCAGGATTGTAATATTATGTTTAATGTGGTTACACAAATGAAAACTAATCAGCTGTCTATTGCAGTATTCGAATGGGAATTAATTAGGTAGTTTCTGTGTGTAATGGACTGGAAATTAAATAATATTTTACAATAACATTACAATGGTGGTCTTAAATAAAGAGGAATCTCATGACAATTCTTTGAAAGACAGATTGATAAAACTGCATGATCATTGTACTTTGATTTAAAAATGCAATTTCCCTTCCTTTCAACAATGTATAACTTCCACAAATTCAAAATGAACAGTCATCGATAAAGAAAGGAACAAACAGATGTTAATTCTATTTTCTGTACATAAACGTGCGAGGAATTTTAAGTAAGTTATATATATGTAAAAAGAAAGCTCTTATTGTGCTTCGAAATACAATAAATGTTAGCGTGAAATGAAATATAATCAAATCAATTCAACTGTGTTTTCTCAGTTAAAATACAGCTCAATATTCAAAGTAATCGAGTGATTGTACACTGCAATATCTTTACATTAATTCAGTGCTGAGACATAATTCCACATTTATACCCCATATAGTGAAGCAAACTTGTGCTAGGAGTCAGAGGGGATAGGGGATGTCCTTAATGAGTACTTGGCTTCAGTATTCACGAGTGAGTGGGACCTTGTTCCTGTGAGGACAGCGTGAAACAGGCTGATATGGTGGAACAGGTCGATGCTAAGGCGGAGAATGTGCTGAGCATATTGAAAAATCACAGGGATAGATGTCCCCTGGGCCAGAAAGGATATAACTTAGGTTGTTATGGCAAGGGAGGCAAATGATTACTGTGTTTTGGCAATGATCTTTGCATCCTCACTGTCCACTGGAGTCATACCAGATGATTGGAGGGTGGCAAACATTACTCCCTTATTCAAGAAAAGCAATTGAGATAATCCTGGGAATCATCAATGAGTCAGTCTTACATCAGTTGTGGGAAAATTATTGGAGAGGATTCTGAAAGACAGAATTTATGATTATTTGGAAAAGTATTGATTGATTAGAGATGGTCAGCATGGCTTTGCGAGTGGCAGGTTATACCTCACAAACCTTACTGAATTATTTGAGGATGTGACAAACACATTGATGAAGACAGAGTAGTGGATGTGGTGTATATTGATTTTAGCAAGGTGTTTGATTAGGTTCCCCATGGTAGGCTCATTTAGAAAGTAATGAAGCATGGGATACAGGAAAACCTGCCTAGTTAGAAAATAAATTGGATGGCCCATAGAAGACAGGGTGAGATTACATGGATAGTTTTCAGCTTGGAGCACGGTGACCAGTAGTATTCTGAAGGGATTAGTTCTGGGACCTCTGCTTTTTGTGATTTTTATAAATGACTTGGATGAGGAAGTGGAAGGGTGGGTTAGGAAGTTTGCCAATGACACGAGGGTTGGTGGAGTTGTCGATAGTGTGGAGGGCTTTTGTAGGCTGCTAGAGGACATTGGCAGAGCTGGGCTGAGAAGTGGCAGATGGAGTTCAACCTGGGAAAGTGTGAAGTTATTCATTTTGGAATTTCAAATTTGAGTGCATATTTTCGGATTAAATGCAGGATTCATGACAATGTGGAGGAACAGAGGGATCGTGGGGTGCACGTCCATACATCCCTCATGGCTGACATCCAAGGTGATAGGTTTATTGAGACGGTATATGCTGTGTTGGCTTTCATTCGCAGGAAAATTGAGTTTAAGAGACACGAGGTTATGCTGCAGCTCTATGGATCCCTGGTGAGACTACACTTGGAATATTGTGTTCAGTTCTGATCACCTCATTTTACATAGAATGAGGAAGCTTTAGAAAAGGTGCAGATGAGATTTACCAAGATGCTGCCTGGACTAGAAGGCTTGTCTTATGAAAAAAAAGGTTGAGGGAGCTGGGGCTTTGGTCATTGAGGTGAAAGAGGGTGAGAGTTTGCTTGATAGATTTTTATAAGATGATGAGGCATAGATAGAGTAGATAATGAAAGAGTTTTCCCCACAAAGTGGCATAATTTTAAGGTGAATGGGGGAAGTTGTGGGGAGATGTCAGAGATAGTTTCTTTATAGATAGTGGCGGGTGCGTGGAATGCCCTGCCAGTGGTGGCAGTAGATTCAGATCCATCAGCGACTCTTGGATAGGCACATGGATGATAGGAAATGAAGGGCGTGTTGGTTAGTTTGATCTTAGAGTAGGTTATTCAACTCAGATACATATGCTTCCTTTATGGTTCTGTGGGTGCTCACTCACTCCTTCCCTTCAGTTTTACATCAATTTCACACTGACTGTGAGGGTGGGAATGAATTTGTAAATATAAATACTCCAACCGAAACCCCTCACAGGTCAGGAACTGTTTTTGCTACTTTCATCACTCACAAGGAACAGGAAAATAAAGGTTCAGTCACAAATCTTACAGGAACATAGCGGTTATAATCACCAGGAAAGGCTGAACAGCTCAAAACGCTTTTCTCAAGGAAAGAGGAGGCTCAGAGAAAACGAGTAGAAAGCTTTGTGTCTGTGTTTTCAGAGATTTGAGGTTGAAATCATTGGGTTGAAAGCATGCTTCATTGTCCCAGATCATCAAAGGTGCGATCTAAATGTGCATCTTGCTTACTATCTGTCTGAGTTAACAATCAGACGAACAGGTCAGTGTCTGTGTGTTTTTCCAAATCCCTGATTGAATCTGTCTCCCCCAACAAACTCAGGTGCCTCACCACACTCTGTGTTACGGAGAAACTCTGCCATTACAATGAGAACTATCTTTGCTGTCACCTCTCCTCGGGATTCCGCCTAATCCCCACTTCCCTTCATTAAATCCCAGCTGCCTCTAGTCCACCCACATGGACATGTTGAAGAGCTTAACAGGAGATTGGATTGAAACCGAGAGTTCAATCGACACAATGAAAGAGGAAGAAGGAAATAAACGGTGATTGTGAATCCCAGCGGATACAGACTCCAGGATTAATCCTTGTCGGCATTCCTGCAGTAATATGAGACAGCACTCGATGATGAGAGTTAAACCCGGGTGGCAGGAGAGGGAGCCACTGAGCATTAGCAGGTTTAGTTCAAACACAGGAGGTTTGTTCAGTCAGTAACAGTGTGTTCGATATGAGGGTAAAGTGAGCAGTGAGGGGAAATGTTGCCGAAAGCCGCAGATGGACAACTTTCATTGGAACAGGAGGAGGCCATTCAGCCCCTCAACTTTGCTCTGCCATTCAGGATGATCATAGCTGATGTGTGACCTAACGTACAATTTTTGAAACCCTTTAATTTCATCTGCAACAGGCAAGATGAGCATTGGAAAACTAAACATCTGCAAATGTTGGGAAATCAGAAATAAAAACAGAAATTGCTGGAAAAATTCAGTAGGTCTGGCAGCATCTGTGGAGAGTGAACCTGTCGTGTCCAGTGACCGGTCAGGTGACCAACTGCAGCTGACCATTCTGCCTGTTCTGGAACCCTCTCTGGAACAGGTTCTGGTGCGGGAGGAATGAGATTGTCAATGACAACTGAGACAAACAGTAGGATGCACTCAATTAGAATTAGGAATTTACTTACCCCTCCCAATGGGACACTCACCGACACAGTCACACTGCGGAGAGGCTGTTCACCTGCCCCACGTATGGGGAGGGATTTACTCGATCTCACAATCTGCTGAGGCACCAGAGATGGCACAGTGGGTTTAGACCCTTCACCTGTTCCATGTGTGAGAAAGGATTCATTCAAATCTCTCACCAGCAGAGACATCAGTGCATTCTCACTGGGGAGAGGCCATTCACCTGCTCAGTGTGTGGGAAAGCATTCACTCTGTCCTCTGACCTGCTTAAACACCAGCGAGCTCACTCTGGGGAAAGATCATTCACTTGTTCCCAGTGTGTGGGGAGATTCACTCAAATGCAGCACCTGCGGAGTCCCCAGTGAACCCACACAGGGGAGAGGCCATTCAGATGCTGTGTGAGAGAAGTGATTCAGTGATTCATCCTGCCCCCGAGACCCCAGCGGGTTCACACTGGGTAGGAGCTGTTCACCCCTCTGTGTGACAATGGATTTGCTGCGTCTTCAACACGATTGAGAGCCCAGTGAGTGCTCACAGGGAAGTGGTCATCCACCTGCTCCGCGTGGACTGCAGGACTCTGATTCTGATGTTACTGTTCATCAGACTCAGGAGCGGCCCTTGTACATGATGACACTGTTGCAGTATTGATGTTGTTGTTGTTAACCACATTAACTGGGCTGGGGTTGACTGAACTTACATTGCCACTGTCTAAACCTCAGGATGTCCCTCTGGGCAGGATGTCTCTACAAACAGCAATGGGACAATGAGCAGGGATCATCTGTTTTATTTTAAATTGTGATAATAGCACTCCTGCTTCACAGCACTAGTTACAAGGTTGGAGTCCCCACATTCTCCCCATGATAGTGTGGGTCCCCTCCAGGTGCTCTGGTTTCCTCCCACAGTCCAAAGATGTGCAGGTTAGGTGGATCGGTCGTGCTACCTTGTCCACAGTATCCAGGATTGTGCAGACTAGGTGGACCAGCCATGGGAAATGCAGTGTTACAGGGATGGAGTGCTCTGGGCGTGATGTTCTTCGGATGGTCGGTGGGGTTTGATGGGCCAATGCTCTCCTTCCACACTGTCGGGATTCTATTCCATGATTGAGGATAAAGGCTACACAGCCGGGTGTCCTTGGAGAAGGAGCATGTGGTGTGTATCAATGCTCTTGATGCCTTTAGATAGAGGTGGGTTCCGCAGGGGATACAGTGCTTTATCTCCACCGCTGCCCCCTCCCCACAACTCTACTTTGATTTCGTCCTTTTCTCACTCTGTCACTTGTAATGGTTTGCTTGGCCCGTAATGGGCTTTGTTTGGAAATATTCAATTGGTTACACAAATGGTTTACTGCAGATGATTATATGTCTAGATTAGAGTGACGTTGGAAAATCACAGCAGGTCAGGAGCCGGAAAATCAACATTGTGGCAAAAGCCCTTTTCCAGCACCACTCTAATCTAGGCTCTGGTTTCCAGCATCTGCAGCCCTCACTTTTGCACTGCTGGTGATTATATGTTAATCAAAAGCAAAATGGCGTAATGATGATTTTGATGGTGGGAAGGTTGCTGTGATAATATTTCTGGTCAGAGAAATGGGGAAAAAGAACGCTTCACAGCTCACAGAATGAGAACTGAAAAGCAGTTAAATCAAACCAAAGGTTCAGACAGGGAGGGAATATTTCCCTGGAGCTTGAGTAGCTGGAAAGTGGTGGTGTCCAGGAATAGACAGGATTTTGTTTTACAGAGGTTGAAAGTTTTAAAACTGTTATATTCAGACAAATTATTTTCTTTAATTTTATTTGCTGTTCAAAAAACTTTCACAACATTTTAAAACCAAAATTTATCTTTAACACAAGGTTTGTAAATGTTAAATAAAATCCATCAAACCATCGCTCACTAAAACCTGTTGTGGAAGTGCAATCTCTTGGAGAATCCCTGCGCACTCCTTCCTTCCCGGGCTCCATGGCTATATACATACCTGGGAGATAGCAGCAGGAGGCCATTCGGCCTTTCAATCCTGCTCCACCATTCAATGGGAAACAGCTGACCATCCAGCTCAGTCTCCTGTTCCTGCTGTGTTCCAATCCCCTTTCATGACTCTACCTCAAGAACGATATCTAAGTCCTCCTTTGGTTTTACTGCCTTTTGTTCCAGTGACGTTGTGGTGTTACTGTGTGGGTGTAGGCAGGGGTAATGTGATGGTGCTGCCTCCTGGAGGATGCACTCAGCGTCCCTCATCATCCTGCAGTAACATCAACTGGGGTTCAGCAACTAGAGATAGAACCATTTCCAGGATATGGGCATCACTGGCTCAGCCAGCATTTATTCCCCATCTCTAGTTACCCTTGAGAAGATGGTAGTGAGCTGCTGTCTTGTACCATTCACAGTCCATTTGGTGCAGAGAGACCGACAATGCTGGGAGGGAGAGTGTTGCAGGATTTTGGTGGAGTGATTCTCTATCTTTGGTTCTTCAAATGCTGGTTAACTTAATCACAATCTGCACATGACTTTGAGATTTCAGTCTGCAAATCTTCACCATCTAGCACCCTATATAAAGGAATATGTACAGATTAGAAATTCAGAACAGACAATTCTAGTTTCTCTGGAATATCTTTTACCCCTTTCTTCCCCCGAAGCTGTAACCCGCCAACCCACTTTCTCTCTCCCACCATTCTGACTCTGCTACCCCCTAATGTACACCCTCCCCATTCTCATGGAGTTACTGATAAACAGATCCATTCCACCACTTCCCGTCCCTGGTTAGACTACACCCTTTCTGGGTTCACTTCCTTTCCCTTCAGTTGCTGCAAGTCAATAATGTAACAGCAGAATGAAACAAAAGTAAACAGAAAGGGAGGTGGCAGATCCTAGACAGAAGAGGAACCTTCAGTCTGGGAGAATGGGTCAGATCCTTCCTTGTTTCCCATTGGTCGATGCCCAGTGTTATGACGAGTTGAGGATGGCCTTTGGCCCCACATGGGTGTAATGACACTTTGACCTCCTGCCCCCCAACCGATATGTTCATCCTCAAAGTATACTTACCCAAAGCACATGTTCCAAAACCCGCTCACATTCTGCACATGTAGCGTGCAGGGTTTCCCCACACACGTGCGGTCCCTGCCACAGGTACTGTGGGAGTTGTAGCCCCCATGAAGTCACTGGAGCCTGTCTCTGGAATGTGAATGAAAAGTATAGGCTGGAGGATGTTGTGTATAGGATCCCCATTCAGACAGACAGGACCTGTGGGCTGTCACTGGGTTTTACTGAGACACCTGCTTCCACAACCTGATTTTCTGATGTAAGGAATATAGATTCAGCCAACTGGGGCGTGGGAAGTGAATAGGAGGAGCAGATTTTAAGCAGAGGTGGTTCAATGGTTAGCATTGCTGACTCTCAGCGTCAGGGACCTGGATTTGATTCCAGCCTTCGGTGACTGTGTGGAGTTTACACGTTCTCCCCGTGTCTGTGCGAGTTTCCTCTGGCTGCTCCAGTTTCATCCCACAGTCCAAAGATGTGCAGGTTAAGTGGATCGGCTATGCTACATTGCCCACAGTATCCATGCATGTGCAGGTTAAACTGTTAACCATGGGAAATACAGGGAATGGGTGAGTCTGAATGGGATGCTCATTAGAGTATTGGTGTGGACTCCATGGATGATTATCTCGATGTGTTGTGAATCTGTGGAATTCCCTATTCAAAATGCGGTGGATGCCAGGACAATGAGCAGATTTAATGAAGAGATACAGATGTTGAATTTGCAATGAGATGAAGGGTGAGAGAGAGCAGGTGGGAAAACCCAGCTGAGACCGAGGTGAGCTCAATCATCACCGTATTAAATGGTGGGGCTGGTTCGAAGGGCTGCATTGCCTCTCCTGTGCCCAGTGCTCATCTTCTTACGGTAATAACTGGAAAGCTGCATCCAAAACTCACCACCTTCATCTTTTGGAAAAAGCAGGATAGTCAGGTGGATTAGCGTTCCAAACTTAGATAGTGAGGAAGCGTGTAGGAGATAATGATTTTGCAATTTTAAACTGAGGGGAGACAGTGATTTATGGTTTTAGACTGTGAGGACATTCACACCGTCCAGAATACTCTGTTGTGAACATCCATCCTGTACTTTAATACAAAGCCAAGGTCTTCGACAATGGAACACAAAACACCCAGGAAACATTGCCTCACCTCGTAATCTGATAAAAGACTTCTGATAAATCTGGTTGAACTTAGAACACAGCTGGAAAGCTGGAAGATTAAATCTAATCCAAGATCCAGTGCTTAAACAAAGGAAACTACAATAGGATGAGGCAGGAGTTGGCTAATGTAGACTGGAAGCAAAGACTTTACCGTGGGAAAGTTGACGGACAACGGGGGAATTTTTCGAAGTGCTCAGCAAAAGTATCTATCAGGGAAAAGGAAGGACTGTAGGAAAAGGAGTAATCTGCCATGAGTGGCTCAGGAAATAAGGGAGTCTATCAAATTGAAATAGAAGGCATACAAATTGGCAATAACCAAGGAGAAACTAGGAGATTAGAAAAAAACTTTAAAGACCAACAGAAAGCTAGATGGGATTGGGGGAGAAAAGTGATGAGTAGCTGTCCCCAGGGCCGGAATAGCAGTTTACACTGGTAAAGGGGAACCTATTGTGTGGGGAAATGTGGCGTCTCATTGTTGAAGCACTTAACTGTTACCATAGAGATAATCCTGATCATGTTACAAATCACAGCACACTCCAAAAGCTTGTACTTCCAAATAAACCTGTTGGACTATAACCTAGTGTTGTGTGATTTATAAGTTTGTCCACCCCATCCCAACACCAGCTCCTCCATATCTGAATCCTGATAGACAGCCCCACTGAAACTGAAGTGCTTGTCAGATACTTGAGGGAGCCACAGGGGTGTATGTTTTAACCACAAAGTGCGAAACTGAAGTAGACTTTCTAACTGACTGTTGCCGTGGAGATAATACTGAGAGACAGAATCTATTCAAAGTCCCAAACCACAAAAGGTATAAGAATGGGAGCTTTACACCAGACAGGTGGGGCTTTACCTGTTGCTGCCTGGTGGTGTTCTGCATGTACACTATCCAGGTAACTGCCATGTCTCATCAATAAAGACTCTAAGAAGACCTCTCAGAGTTCTGTGCCTAGTTATTCCTATCCAGCAGGGTTCAGGAATATGAGGACACCGCAGTCAGTCTTCACAGTGGAGGATACTAAGAACATGCCAGTAATTGATAAGGAAACTGAGGAAGGTGAGGACCTAGAAACAACCATTATCATGAAAGAGTTAGAGCTGGGCAAGCTAATGGAGCTAAAGGTAGATAAGTCTCCTTGCCCTGATGGAATACATCCCAGGATACCAACAGTGTTAGTGGGAGAAATAGCATCCTGCAGCAGAGACAGGCCCTTTGGCCCAAACTGGCCCATGCCGACCAGAATGTCCATCCACACTAACCCCATTTCCCTGCACTTGGCCCATCTGCTTCTGACCCTTTGCTATCCATGTATTTGTCCAAATGTCTTTTACCTGTTGTTAATGTACCCGCCTCAACCACTTCCACTGGCAGCTCTGTCCATATACATACCACCCTTTGTGTAAAACAGGTGTCTCACAGCTTCCCTTTTATTCTTTCCCCTCTAACCTCCAACTGATGCCCTCCAGTCCTGGATTCCCTGGGAAAAAGACTGAATGCATTCACCTTATCCATGCCCCTCATGGTCTTATACACTTCTCGAACAGTACCCACTCAGTTTCCTCTGCTCTAAACAAAACAATCCTCGCTTGTCCAACCTCTCCCTATAACTCAGACCCCTGAGCCCTGAGAACATCCTTTTTAAATTGTTCTGCACTTCTTACAGTTTAATAACTGAAACCTACACTGCATTCATCATATTTCCAGTGCTTCCCCACGGCACTGGAACCAACGTGACAACGCCAATGGATTACAATCCATGATCGAGAATGAACTCCTTTACAACAATCCAGTTTTCATAGTATTTCCCATGGTGCAGGTATCCTTGTGTCTTTCTGGTTGTATGGTTAATTAAAGACTTGTCCTTCTACAAAGAAAAGCTATGGCTTAATTGTTCCTGGGAAACATGCCATGATTTTTCAGACTTTCAAAAACAAATGAACTCACTCTCCACAATCACCACCCTAACATGGACTTGGCTGTACCTCAGTATTTTTTTCCAGTCACACTGAGATTTGGAATATTCACCCACGGACAGAATACACACCTTTCCTTCCACATGAAAAGGCCAATGAATATTCAGATCGGCACGGATCAAGTAACTATCAGATCTGAACATGAAGTTCAATTTGAATTTCTCATCCACAAATCCACCCTTTCAGTACCCTACACCTGAGAACACAACTCACCATATTAATACTGGATGGATCTTTATAAGACAATTATAGTATTAAATTGTAGTTTCATCTTTTCCAAAGTTTTAACTTTCAGTCTAACAATTGCTTTCATCTGTGAACTGAAATCCAAACCAACCTCCTCACTCCTTCCCTCCACACCCAGTTCTCACACTCTCTCTCCTCTCTTTGAATTCAGTTTCCTAGCTCTTGTCTGCGGACGAAGAACCAAATCAATGAGTCTGATTCTGAGTCCACCAGGGTGGGGTGGGGGGGGGGGGGGGGGGGGGGCGTTGTTGGTGAATCCTCTGACGACAACCACCCTGCATACACTGCTTCCTGCACACTCTGGCCGAAACCCGTCTTACTGAAATGAACCAAATTGGGACTCTAATTGCAGGCCCATCCTGGTCACTTTCCATAAAAACCCTGAATCTTCACAAAAGAGTTCTGATAACTTTCTGCAAAACGCTGCACCACTGATAGTCTGATCACAGTGTCGGGGGGGGGGGGGGGGGGAAGGGGCCATTCCCCTGGGTCCTGCTCCCAGAGGGAGGAAGCTGCCAATGAAGCTGCCAAGTCCATACTGACCCTCCAAACAGTAACTTACGCAGACCCATTCCCCTACCCTATATTTACCCCTGACTAATGTAACTAATACTATAGGCAATTTAGAATGGCCAATTCACCTGTCCTGCACATCTTTGGATTGGGGGAGGAAACCCGCTCAGACACGGGGAGAATGTACAAACTGCACACAGACAGTTGCCAGAGGCTGGAATCGAAACCGAGTACCTGATGCTGTGAGGCAGCAGGGCTAACCTTCCCGTCTTCTTCTCTATAGACGGGAAGGAGTGGGGCTGGAGAACTGGGGTAATGTGATTGCAAACAATGAATGAATGTGGAGGACACTGGGGGATGGACAGGTCAGTGAGGGACACGAGCAATGCAGCAGCAGAACGGGATCCTGGACAAACTGAGCAATGGGAGAGTCTGACAGGAGAGAAATTACAGGAAGGTTCTGTTTAGAGGCTGAGGCAGGGACAGCTGGGAGACAGTATGGCCTGGTGGCTTGGGCAGGTTTTCTAATCATCCTCTTCAAAGATGCTGTTCCTCAACTCTGAGCCCGATCCTCCTGGTCCAGAGGTAAAGACACTGCCACCATTTCCTGGTGGGCAAGGGATACGGGGACTACCGTTCAAAAGGAACTCAACTGTGTTGGTAACATTAACAAGACTCAATACATAGTCACTGACAAAATGCTGGTGTACTTGAACTTCATCCCGAATATTAACACCTATAACTGGGCAACGCAGACCCCGATGTACAGAGTTAAATCCTGGATATTAATAACAGTTTTGTGCATGGGAAATCATGTCTCATGAATCTGACTCAGGTTTTTTGAAGAAGTAACAAAGAGGATTGATGAGGGCAGAGCATGGACATGATCTACATGGACTTCAGTCAGGCGTTTGACAAGGTTCCTCATGGGAGACTGGTCAGCAAGGTTAGATCGTATGGAGTACAGAACTGGCCCGAAGGTAGAAGGCAGAGGGTGCTTTTCAGGCTGGAGGCCTGTGACCAGTGGAGTGTCACAAGGATCGGTGCTGGATCCATTACGTTTCGCCATTTACATACATGATTTGGATGTGAACATAAGAGGTATTGTAAATAAGTGTGCGGATGATACCAAAATGGGAGGTGTGGTAGACAGGGAAAAAGATTACCTCAGAGTACAAGAGGATCTGGATCAGATGGGTAATGGGCTGAGGAGTTCAGTTTAGAAAAATGCGAGCTGCTGCATTTTGGAAAAACAAACTTTTGCAGGACTTACAGTTTACAGTAAGTTCCAGGGTAGTGCTGCTAAACAAAGAGTCCTTGGAGTGCAGGTTCATAGTTCCTTAAAAGTAGAGCAGCAAGTAGATAGAATAGTGAAGGTGGCAGTTGGTCTGCTTGCCTTTATTGGTCAGAGCATTGAGTATAGGGGTTGGGAGGGCATATTGCGGCTGTACAGGACATTGATTCGGCAACTTTTGTAATATTCCATGCAATTCTGGTCTCCTTCCTATCAGATGGATGTTCTCAAACTTGAAAGGGGTCAGAAAAGAATTGTAGGATGTTGCCAGGGCTGGATAGGCTGTTTTCCCTGGAGCATCAGAGGCTGAACGGTGAGTGGAAAGAATTTTTTAAAATCAGGCCGGGCATGGATAGGGTAAATAGACAAGATATTTTCCCTGCGGAGGGGGGAGTACAGAACTAGGGGAATGGGAGGGGAGGGTAGACAGAGAGGGGGTGGATCGAGAGGGTTGGGACAGAAATGGGTGGGGGCAGAGAGGGGGATAGAGAGGGGAGGCACAGAAATGGATGAGGGCAGAAAGCGGGATTAGAGGGGAGGGGAACAGACGGGGGCTACAGAGGGGGCGACCGACGGTTGGGGGGGGACAGACGGAGGGGGAAAAGAGATGTGCGATCGACAGGGGGGCGACTGACAGAGGGGGGGAAAGACCAACAGTTTGTGGGACAGACCAACAGGGTAGTGCGACCGACGAGGTGGGGGAGGCGCGACAAAGGACTGACCGCCGGGGGTGGGGGAGGGGAAACCAGACAGAGTGTGGGGAGACGGGGGGGAACAGAGAGGGGGAAGATGCAGAGTTATTTTATTGATCTACAACTCAACCCTGTTCCTGTTTTCTCCTCCTCGCATTAATTCCCTCTGAAGGGCTCAGAACAACTGCATAGTTCCTGGAAAGTGGGGTTTCAGGGAGATCAGGTGCTGAATGCGGCATTTGGGACACTGACCTTTAATGGAATGCGCTGGTCAATAAATGGACTCTGGTTCGACTCCACTGTCTGTGTGGTGTTTGCACATTCTCCCTGTGTGTCTGGGTGGGCTTCCTCTTGGTGTTCTTAATTTCCTCCCACAAATCCGAAGACGTGCAGGTTAGCTGGATTAGCTTTGGGTAATGATAGGTTACAGAGTTAGGGTGGAATGCTGTTCCGATGGTTGGTATGGTCTCATGGGGCGAAAGGCCTGCTTCCACACTGTGGGGATTCTGTCACTGAGTACAGGGGTTAGGAGGTCACGTTGTGGCTGAGTAGAGCATTGGTCAGGCCAGTGTTAGAATACTGCATTCAATTGTAGTCTCCCTCATTTCAGAAAGATGTTACCAGAATAGGACTCAACTTCTCAAAGAAAAGTTCCTGGGAAGTGTTGACAAACAAACAGACCGTGCAGTGTGGGTTGATAGTTCCTTGAAAGTGGGGTTGAAGGTAGACAGGTCGGTGAAGGTGGTGTGCGGTATGCTAGCTGTTATTGGGCAGTGCAGTGAGGATAGGAGTTGGGAGATCATGTTTCGGTTGTACAGTTTATTGGCTCGGCCACTTTTGGAATCCCGAGACTGCTTTCAATTCCAGTCTCCCTGTTACAGAAAAGATGTTGGGAAACTTGCACGAGTTCAGAAAAGTTTACTAGGATGTTGCCAGTATTGGAACATTTGAACCATAGGGAGAGGCTGAATAGGCTGAGGCTATTTCTCTGCAGCACTGGACACTTTAGGTGGCTTTATCGAACTGTATAAAATTATAAGGAGCAATGATAGGGTGACTAGTCATGGTTTCTTTTTTCCCAGGGTAGTGGAGACCAAACAAATGTGAATCTTTTTCCCAAGGTGGAAATGACAAATCCTAAGGAGAGATGGCAAGTTTAAATGATATGAAAACCGAACCAACTGAAGATGCTGTAAACCAGGAAGAGAAACAGAATTTTCTGGAAAAGCTCAGCAGGTCTAGCAGGAGGTGTGAAAAGAAATTAGAGTTAATGTATCTGAGGAAGGATGACCAGACCCGAAACTTTAACTGATTTTTCTTCACAGATGCTGCATGACCTGCTGAGCATTTCAACATCAGTGCAAGTTTAAAGGGAGTGGTTTGGAGTATATACCTGAGAGGAACTTTATGAAGTTTATAAATTGAAGTGAGACCACATCTGGGATTAATGACAGAAGTTTTGGTCCCTTTATTTAAGGAAATACATCATTTCATCAGAGGCATTTCACAGAAACCTGACTGGGATGAACCCTGGTTCGCAGGGATTATCTTTTAAGAAAAGGCTGAAGTAGTTGGGACTCCACCCACTGGATTTGGGAAGAATGAGAGGTGATCTCATTGTAACATGTAGAATTCTTAAGGAATTTGACAGGTTAAATACCGAGAGGATGTTTCCCATCATGAGGGAGTCTGGAAGCAGATTTTGGGTCAGTCACGGAATCACGGATTCTGTTTTAGATTCGTCAAGTTTAAGGCAACACCAACACGGGTCAGGGGTTTCAGTAGCAATGGAGCTGGGGTGAGGTGGAGACAAGCAACATTTTAGAGATTGGAATTCCTGGTGTTTGTGATTGTGTAGATATCTGATCAGAAGGTCAACTTGGGGTTACAGATATGACAGCAATATTGTGAAGAGTATGGTTCTATCTCAGATAGTTCCCAGGGAGAGGAAGGGGGTTAGCAGTAAGGGAAAGGAATTTGTAATAGCAACTGAAGGCAATGAGTTTAACCACTACAATGTTTCATTGGGGGAAACTGCAGCCAATCGCGTAGTGGGAGTGTGATGAGCAGTTTGATAACTGAGTAATGGAGAGGGATGATGGGGAGGGAGAGCTGGGCATTGTCAGTGTACATGTGAAACCTAACACGGTGCTTTTGGACGATGTCACCTCCTGGCAGTATGTAGGTGAGAAACAGGAGGGACCAAGGAGAGATCCTGGAGGGACACCAAATACAAGGAATTCAGAAAGAAAAGGGAGAGTGGAGATGGAGGAGGTGTTTGCAACAACGGTGAGGTCAAATATTAGTTTGTAGCAGAATGGGAGAGAAGGACATAACCAGAAAAGAGAGACAGATAGAACAAAGAACAATATCTGTGACTTAGTGAGGGGGAGTGGTGAGGAGGAGGCGCAGCCTAACACCAAAAACACTATTTCTACATTAGTGACGTCACCCAACTCCACCCTAGTCTCAGCTCATTTACTGAAACACTCGTCCATCCCTGTGTTATCTCCAGACTTCGTTATCAAACACACTCTTTGCCAACCTCCCACATTCAACTTACATGCAATCTCAAGAGTATCTAAAACCCTACTGTCCAAGTGCTCACTTGTACCAAAATTTGTGGATCCATCAACAAGCAACAATTTAAAATTCTCACCCTTGATGTAATTCCTGGCTGTGAACATCCCTGTCTCCCTGCACCACACAACCTGTGAGACCCCGAGAACTCATTTTCTTTCAGATTCCCAACGATATGTTTATTCATTGCTTCACCTGTCTGGCTGTTTCTACTGTTGCCAAGGCAACACTGTCTGGAATTCCCACCCTAACCCTCTCAGACCTGCTTTCCTCCTTTCAGGTATTCCTGAAAACCTGTTTATTTGGCAGTTCTTTTGATCACCTGACCTAATATCCCCATCTGTGGCTTTATGTCAGAAGCTCTCAATAGTATTTCTGTGGAATTATAAACTTAAAAAAAAACAAACTGTTGTTGATTTGCACATACATTGTCAACTCTTCACTGTCGCTGAGTGAATAATCTATAACAGCTCTTACCCAACCACATTGTGGGAGCACCTTCACCACATGAATTGCAGCTGTACAGGAAGTCAAACATCACCCTCTCCCCAGGCAATGGGGCTTTGGCACTGATCACTGGGATCTGTGGAGGGAGAAACAGTTGATATTTCAGGGAGTGTAAAATGCATTATAGGGAGGGAAAATGGTGCAGCATTTGGGATTTTCAAATTGGTGTTTTACAATGTGCACTACGTTCTGTAAAACCTCTCATTCCATACCGTGAAAATTTCCTTCTCTTTCTGGTCAATACGTCTTTCCTTTCCCCTGCCCTGCACCTTCACACATTTCCAATGTCTTGGTCACAACACACTGTGCTGTCCGTGAAGTTTACCACGTGGTTGAGTATTGTCCCGCCCCTCATTCACTCCGATTGGTTGAAGCAACAACTAGCACCTCTGGCCCCCGTTCCCGAATTAACATCAATAATCCGAGGCCCATTGTGGGCTGGAGCATGCTCAGTGCTTCCTGCTTTTGCTGCTGTTCATCAGGTATAAGAGAGAGAGGGCTCATCCCTGTTTCTCCTGATGTCAGACAATAACAACAACTACCTGCATTGTATGGAGCCTTTCACATTGACAAATCTCCTAAAATGCTTCACGGATGATGGAAACGTTGATTAAAGAGAACGATTTTTAGATACATCTTTAAGGTGGACAGAGGGGGTTAGGGAGGATATTCCAAAGGTTTGTGTCCTCGGCAGCTCCAATTGTGGAGTGATATAGGTGGGCAACAGCTTACAATGGAGACAGTTAGGGGCTAACCATAGGTTAAGAACCCCATGTCGAAGCCCCCTACCCCACACACCAGACCTTGTCCTCACAGCCTGTCATTACACACTACCTAAGGTTAGCCACTAACAGTCTCCATTAACAGCTAGTCACCCTCCCCCAGCCACATTGTTATCCACTCCTTTATCCAACCGTTCTTCTCACTCTATTCCCACCTTTACTCCTTATATCCTCCCCCCACACGATCTTCTGCAAATAAACTGACTTTTTTTCCTCAGTAACATCTGTTCTGTGGAAGGGACACCGGATCTTAAACTTTAACTCTGATTTCTCTTCACAGATGCTGCCAGACCTGTTGAGATTTTCCAGACCCTCCTGGTTGTTGTTTCTGTTTTACATCTTCCGCAGTTCTTTTGGTTTTAATTTACCGGGAGTTTGTAATTCAGGTCCAACAGCCTCTTTCCCAGTCCCTGCTGTCTCTCCCACCCCCACCCAGTGACACTGCACCTGCACAGCTCATGGACAGGTGTTGTCTTGCTGGCCACACCCCTCATTCACTCCCATTGGCTGCAGGACCACACAGACTCTCCTCCTATTGGTCTGGAGCTGCCATCAATCAGCCGGGCACCATTGTCATGAGAGTGGTTGGCTCCTCCCTCTCTCTGCCCTGGGATGAACTTCATCATTCACAGTGAATAGAGCAGTATCACCCAGCACATGGGCTGGGGGCTATTCAGCCCATTGGGGCTGTATTCTCTCTCTCTCTGGAGATGCTGCAAATCTGTCCCAAGTCCCCTCCCATGAGCCCATAGCCTCCCAAATCTTTCCTTAAAAAGTAAAATTCCAAGTCTGTTTCAGAATACCTGCTGAATCTGTGTCGTTCAGACTGTTCCAGATGCTCAGAACTTACTGAGTAAAATAGCGTTCACATTTTCACCTTGTATTATTTGCCAATTACTTGAAAATAGTTACTAAAAATTGTGACAGTGTTAACAATTCCTCTCTCTCTCTGTAAATTCAAGACCTTGCAACCAAATCTGCACAAGATCGAAATCACTGCTTCACCTTCTCAGCTCCAAGGATAATTATCTGTGCTTCAGCTAGCTCTGCACAAAAGAGAGGAATGCATCTTAAATTATCAACATCAAAGAAACAGACCTTCGGTCCAATTCGTCTGTGCCAACAAGGAATCCTAAACTAATGGATTCCCATTTACCATCTATTGGCCTGTATCCATCAAATCCCTTCCTATTCATGTATCCAATTGGAAGCCTTTTAAATGTCGGGATTTTATCAGCCTCCACTACGTCATCTGGTAGCCCCTCCCATACACACACCACACTCAGCTTGAAAACGTTGCCACTTAGATCCCTTTTAAATCTTTGCCCTCTCAACTTAAACCCAGGTGCTCTAGTTTTGGACCCACCTAACCTGAGGAAATAGGACCCCAGCTGCTCACCTTATCCACGCCCCTCGTGATTTTATAAATCTCAATGAAGTCACCTCTCAGTCTTTGACTCACCTGAGAAAATAGCCACAGCCTATTCAGCCTCTCCCTGTAGCCCAAATCCTCCAATCCTGGCAACGTTTTTGTAAATCTTGTCCAAACCTTTTCAAATTTCACAACATCCTTCCCAGAACAGGGAAATTCAAACTGAAAACAGAACTCCAGAAGTGGCTTAATCAACATCCTGTCCAGCCACAATATGACGTCCCAGTTTCTGTATTCAATGCATTGACCAATAACGAAGAGCGTTAATGGAGTCCCATTTGCCAGCGGTTCACCCTTATCCCTCTAAATCCTCCCTCTTCATGTACCCAATCAGATGCCTGATTCCAAGAACAGGGAGATTGGAACTGAAAACAGAATTCCAGAAGGGCCTTCATCAGTGTCCTGTCCAGCCACAATATGACAGCACAACAGCTGCATTCAATGCATTGACCAATAACGGGGAGCGTACCAAATGCTGCATTCACTCCCCTGCCTACCTGTGACTCTACTTTCAAGGAACTATGAACCTGCACTCCAAGGTCCCTTTGTTCAGCAACGCCCCTCAGGACTTTACCATTAAGTGTATAAGTCCTGCTCTGATTTGCCTTTTCAAAATACAACAGCTCACATTTATCTAAATTGAACTCCGTCTGCCATTCCTTGCTCCAATGGCCCATCTGATCAAGATCCTGTTGTATTCTGAACTAACCTTCTTCACTGTCCATGACATCTCCAATTTTGGTGTCTTCTGTAAACCTACTGACCATACCTCATATATTCACATCCAAGTCATTTATTTAAGGGCCCAATATCCATCCTTGCAGCACATTACTGCTCACAGGCCTCCGGTCCGCAAAGCAACCCTCCATCATCATCCTCTGTCTCCTACCTTCAAGGCAGTTTTGTAATGGCTTGCTCTCCCTGCATTCCATGTGATCTAACCCTGCTAACCAGTCTGCTTTGTGGAACCTTGTTGAATGTCCATATAAACAACATTCACTGCCTGGCTTAATCAATTTTTTTCGTCACTTCAAAATACTCACTCAAGTTAGTGAGACCCAATTGTGCATGTACAAAGCCACATTGACTCTCCCTGATCATTTCTGTCCCGCTGCGCCTTCCTTGTTCGGTCCACACCCTCCCACCAACCCACGCTCCACACCCTTGACCCTCCCTTGCCACCACGGGAGATGTAAAACATGCGGCCACACCTCCCTCTGACCTCTGTCCAAGACCCCAAAATGATCTTTTCACATCAGGCAGAGATTTGCCTGCACATCCCAAAACCTCATCTTCTGAATATGGGAAATTTAACATGGTTCATCCAACTAACCTACACATCTTTGGACTGTGGGAGCAAACTGGAACACCCGAAGGAAATCCTCACAGACACTGGGGAGAATGTGTCAACTCCAACACAGACAGTTGCCCGAGGCTGGAATCAAACCCAGGTCCCCGGTGCTGAGGAAGCAGCACAAACCACTGAGCCACAATACTGTGGGATCTTTGATGCTGATGAGCTGCCCCACTAATACCTCAGTCACTCATCCTGCCTCATTTCCTAAGAGGCAGCGATGACGGAGTGAAATTAGACAGTTAATTCAGAGACCCAGATAACGTTCTGGGGACAAGGGTTTGAATCCCATCACGGCAGATTTTGGAACGTGAATTCAATAAATATCTGGAAAAAATAATCTAGTGATGACAGGAATCCATTGTCAATTGTTGGAAAAACCAATGTGGCTCACTCATGACCTTTAGGGAAGGAAAATGCCATCCTTACCTGGTCTGGTCTGCATGGGACTCCAGACCTATAGCAACGCAGTTGACTCTTAACTGCCCTCTGGGTAAACGCAGCAATAAATGCTGGCCGAGCCAGTGACAGCCTCATCCTGTGAATGAATAAAGAAAACAGGTCAGGTTTTGTTCCTTCTCTAGTAGGTACATCCTACAAACTCAATCAGAAATGTTCTCGTACACACTGAACAAATACCTTTCCATCCAAGCCCTTAAAACTACAGCATTCTGAGGCTATGTTGGTAAAGTTAAAACCACTTATCATTGCATACATATTATTCTTACAGATATCTGAGGTCTCCTGGTAAAATTGTGTCTCAATTCCCTGCTGACTATTGGGAGAGGGTCTATAACACAATCCCAGTACGATGGTCATCCCTTTCGTATTTCTCAGTACCAACCAAATAACTTGCCTGGATGTACTCCCAGGAATATCCTCCGAAGCCCAGCCATAATGTTATCCCTAATCAAAAACACCTCTCCCACTGCGCTGTTGGTCCCTTTCTATCCTTACTATAGCATCTATACCCTGGAACATTAATCTGCTAGTCCTATCCATCCCTGAGTGATGCCTCTGTAATTGCTGTAATATCCCAGTCACATGTTCAAAACCATACCCTGAGCTCATCTGCCTTCCCCGTCAGGTCTCTTGCATTGAAATAAAAGCAGTGCAACTGGTCCGTCGCACCTCATTCTGTGACTTGCTCTTGCCTGCCTTGACAGTCTGACCGGTGAACAGTACCAGCCTCAGACTCACCTCTTTTCTCACTATCTCTTTAGGATTACCCCGACTCCCTCACTGGTTTAATGCCTCCCGAGTGGCACTAGCAAATCTCCCTGCTCATCAGGACCCCATGCTTTCCCCTTCCTATGCCATTGGTACCAATGTACAATGTCCTCCCACTGGTTATTCTCCCTTTTGAGAATATTCTGCTCCCTCTGTGAGACACTGGCACCAGGGCAGCACCACCCCATTCTGATGTCTCACTGTCAGCTGCAGAAATGGCAGACTGTGCCCCTGACTAGAGAGTCCCCCATCACTATCGATCGTGTGGAAATGGATATACTTCACATTATGTTAGAAGCCAGTCTCAGTACCAGTAACTTGGCTGTCAGTGCTACATTCCCCTGAAAGTCTATTACCACCTACATTTTTCAAAACCGTGTACTTGTCTGAGATGGGGATAGCCACAGGAGACTCCTGCAGTACCTACCTACCCCTCCTAGCTTTCCTGGAGGTAACGCATCTACCTGACTGTATCTGCAGTATCTTGCAATCCTGAGACGGCCACATATCACACCCCCGCCTCCTGTTAACTCCTCACTGCCTTTAATCACTCCTCCACCAATCCATGCGTTCCAATAGGATTTGCAATCACACTTCCTGCAGACATAATCATCAGGATCATTGAGACTCTCCCTAATCTCCCACATCCGACAGGAACAGCACGCCACTCTACAACAGGCCATCTCTCCGCCTTCACAACCTACAGACCAAGTCAAAGACACAGTCTTACTTCTCAAAAAATACTGCCCGAGATTAGCAATGCTTACATTTTATATCTTAAACATTTAATCAAGAGACCCAAAGACATTAAAAAGAAATCCTCACCTTACTCACTATTGTAGATTTAATAAAATGAAGACGACTAAGATTGATATTTGAAGAGACTGAAACTCACTGAGCTGATCCCGGCTCTGAGTACTTCCAAGGGTGAGGTCTCTCTGAGGGCAGCTGTGAAATGTCACTGTTTCTCTTCTCTGCCCGCTCCATTTTCAGAGAGGTTTTTAACATCACAGCCAGTCAGCTCAGAGAGGTCACTGCTTGGTTTTATTCACTGGGGTTGCCTTTGCTGCCCAGACCAGTATTTATTGGCCACCTTCACTTGTCTTGGAGAAAGTGGTGGTTAACCGCCTCCCTGAAATGCTGCAGTCCATTTACACCACAGTGATGTTTGGACAACAGTCCCCCTCTGGCCCCACAACCCTCCCTGTCTCAGTAATCCCCCTCCGCCTTCAGAAATTACATGTCCGTGGCATCAGATTTTTATTTAGATTCATTTTTGTTTAATAAACACCCCTCCCCCCAAAAAAGTGAAATATTTCACCCCCAAACAAATTTCTGTTGATTAACCTTTTGGAGAGGCCGACACATGGACGTTGCACATTGTTCACGTAGAATGATGGAACTTTCTTTAAACATTGCTAAAAAGGGGAGGCAATGGCTTAATGGTATTCCTGCCAGATGAGTGACATGTGCAATGTTCCGAGGATTAGGGTTAGAATCCCAACATGGCTGTGCGGACATCAGAATCCAATACAATCTAGAGTGAAAAGGCAAATGATGACCATGAAACTATTGTCGATTGTCAGAAAACCCATCTGGTTCACTCATGTCCTGTAGGGAAGGAAACGGTCATCCTCACCTGGTCTGGCCTACATGTGACTCCAGACCCACAGCAATGTGGGTAGCTCTCAACTGCCCTCAGGAAAACTACATTAAACACTGTTAACAAATACTCCGCAGGAATCATTGAAAAACTGTCTGTTCCCTGAACTAAAACGGAGTTTCAGCTTCACCTTCTCCCTGTCTCCCCTCGCTCTGTTTACACCCAACTCCAAAACACTCTCATTGAGCCAAGCAGCCCTCACAGTGCAGCCCTGTCATTTTCATTGTCTGCTCACACCTACACTGCCCTCAGCCTCCTGTACTGTTCCAATGCATCTCAATGGGAGCTCAGGGACAGCATCTCATCTTTCAATGCAGCCCTTTGTAACCCCAGAGTCAACATGGACCTCAGCAGTTTCTGAATGAACAGACCGTTGTCAGAATCTGGAACGTTCCACCTGAAATGGTGCTGGAATTCGAGTCCAAAAGGACTTTTGATGGGAAGTTTGCAGTTAATTGAAAATATGAAGTTTACAGGTTAACATCATGAAGTGAGTGATTGTAAGATCACTCAGATTTAGACCCAAAGAGACCAGGTGTAATTTGGATAAATCTGTGCTCCCTCTCAGGCCAATAGCTCCTTCCTCAGCTGCAGGGCCCACAACATAGCGCACACCCAAAGGGTGATCCAACCACGAATTTGTACATCTTCCTGCTTAACAAAAATATTGGAGATATTTTCCACAAACCTTTCTCCTTCCACATTTAAACGTCAATGATATTCAGATCCTGATGACTCCATTGACTGTAAAAACTTACTTTTGAGATCCCAGCCTCAATTATTCTGATTTAATATCCTATGAAATGAATTCTCAAAACAAAACTCAGAGCCAGTGCAGGAAGAATACAAGACATATTTTTCTCTTGGTATGTGACTGATGTGTAAATGCCTCTCTTCAAATCGTACACCACCCCACCCCCCCCCCCACCTCCCCCATCCCAGAAAGAGGACATGTCCATGCCCCTCACTGTACCTTGCCCCCAATAAAGATGGCGGCCATATCCCAGGACCTGTCACCGCCTGAGGGCCGCAGCCATTTACCCATCTGCTGCAAACGCGGGAAAGAGTTTCTAATTCAGATTAATGACCCGCACAGAGTGTAATTAAGACTTCCCAGTCAAAAGTGACTCATTGTCTCCGTCTCCGAGGCCACTCTCCCCTTCCCTGTTTGCCTCTCCCACATTCACCAACGGCTGAGTCACGTGACACTGCACAGGCGGAGTTACTGATCACGTGTCATCCCACTGGCCACGCCCCTCATTCAATCCCATTGTTTGGATGACCAGCTGGTTCCACTTTGTCCACCAGTCCCACCCCCTTTTCCTATTGGTCCGAAGCTGCCATCAATCAGCTGGACCCCATTGTGAGGTCAGTGGTGGGATCCTCCCCCTGCCTGAATCAAACCCGGAAGGTGGATGGATGGGGTCAATCAGGAACAACAAGCAGGAGGTGCTGGGAAAGCTCAGCAGGTCTGGCAGCATCTGGGAACAGGAATCTGTCCAGTGGCCCTTCCTCAGGACCGATGGGAGCTGGGAAAATTAGAATCCTGGCAGTGTGGAAACAGGCCATTCGGCCCAAAAGTCCACAGCGTCCCTCCGAAGGGTATCCCACCCAGACCCATTCCCCTCCCCTATTACTGTATATTCCTCCTGACTAATGCACCTCACCTACACATCCCTGAGCATTATGGGAAATTTAGCTTGGCCAATTCAACTAACCTGCAGATCTTTATACTGCAGGAGATAGGGATTAATGAGTAAATAATAGGTAGGGACAGGACCCAGAGAGAGACCGGAACATTTGGAAAGACAAAGGAGTGGATTACGATCTGGCTGGGAGGGTGCATAGCTGTTAATGGAGGGGACAGGAACCTGTGTCTGGCAGCATCTCAGTGGAGGTGGCGGAAATGGCGACTGATGATCGACGTTCTGCTGCAAAACAGACCCCGAGCTTCCAGCTGCCTGTCACTATAACACACCTGGCCAACACCTCTGTCTCATGCTTACTGCAGTGTTCCAGTGAAGCCAGAACATACCAAAATACCAAATATTTCAAGGACTGCAATTTCCCCTCCCATGTGGTCAATACCATCCAATGTATCTCCTCCACTTCCTGCACCTCTGCCTTTGAAACCCACACCTCCAACTGCAACAAGGATAGAACACCCCGCAAGCTCCCCCCACCCACCCCAAGTCCTTACCTTCCACCCAGATACAACACATCAGCTTCTGCCATTCCACCAGCTACAATCAGACCGCACCACCAGATTCTGAAGGGGTTTGACAGAATAAATACTGATGTGTCTGAGGGTAAATACTGAGGGGGGAGTCTGAAACCAGATTCTGAGCCAGTCACAGAATCAAGGGTTCTGTTTCGGATTCATCACGTTTAAGGCAACACAGACACGGGTAAGGGGTTTCAGTAGCAATGGAGCTGGAGTGAGGAGGGGACAAACAACGTTTAAGAGATTGGAATTCCTGGTGTTTGGGATTGTGTAAACGTCTAATCAGAAGGTCAGCTTCGCGTCAGAAACAACTGCAATATTGTGAAGAGTGAACTGCAATATTGTGAAGAGTGTAGTTCTGCTGTATAGTTCTCAGTGAGAGGGAGGGGCTCAGCAGTAAGGGAAAGGAATTGGTCAGGCAACGGGTTTAACCATGACAATGTTTCATTGGAGGAAACTGCACCTAATCGAGTAGTGGGAATGTGGTTAGCAGCTTGATAACTGAGTAACAGTGGAGTAATGGAGAGGGATGACGGGGAGGGAGAGCTGGGCATTGTCAGTGTACATGTGAAACCCAACATGGTGCTTTTGCACAATGTCACCTCCTGTCAGTATGTAGAGGAGATACAAGAGGGGCCAAGGATAGATCCATGAGGGACACCAAATGCAAGGAATTCAGAAAGGAAAGGGAGAGTGGAGATGGAGCAGGATTTTTCAACAACCATGAGGTCAAATATTAGTTTTTCACAGAATGGGAGAGAAGGACATAACCAGAAAAGACAGAACAAGGAACAATATCTGTGAATCGGTGACGGAGACTGATGAGGAGGGGGAGAAAAGAGAGTTGGAAACTCTATGGTTTACTGAGATGAGGGTAAAAGGGTCAAGATGAGCTCTGATAAGGCTTGACCGGGATTGGAGAAAGTTTGGACAAAATCCGGGAACACCACGTG
The DNA here is from genome assembly GCF_020745735.1 of Hemiscyllium ocellatum. Taxonomy (NCBI): domain Eukaryota; kingdom Metazoa; phylum Chordata; class Chondrichthyes; order Orectolobiformes; family Hemiscylliidae; genus Hemiscyllium; species Hemiscyllium ocellatum. Next base: position 45,734 of record NW_026867638.1, read on the forward strand.
AGGCAGTTTGACTCAGTGGGAGGGAGGGAAGCAGCAGATCGGATTGTCTCAGTCTTAGTGACAGAGAAACTCCATGTGCTCCAAACTCTTGTTGGTGGAGAGAAGGATGGAGGAGACAGGATGATGGACAGTGTTTCACAAAGAAACAAAACCTGGGTAAGTGATATTTAAAGTGAGTGAACAAACCTAATGTATTTAACTTTTACCCAAAATATTAAAACCAATGACAGAAATCCTGGTTCGAATCCCAACTTGGCAGATGGTGGAATCTGAATTCAAGAAAAAATAACTGGAATTAGGAATCTCCTAATCTCCATGGAACCATTGTCAATGGTGGAAAAATATCCTGCCAACCTGACAGTGGCCCAGCCAGCTACTCACTGTATTAATCACTGCAAAGTCTCAACAAAGGAATGAAACTGGATGGACCACTCAGCATCTGACAAGGCACCAGAAAATACAACCACAGAATCAGCCCTCTCGATGGTGCAACGTCCTCCAGACTAACATCTGGAGTTTGGTGTCAAAATGTGCAGAGCTGTCTCACAGACCAATCAAGGAACAGCCTGACATACTCATACTCATGGAATCAACTCTTACAGACAATGTTGAAAATGTGTTGCTGGAAAAGCGCAGCAGGTCAGACAGCATCAAAGGAGCAGGAGAATCGACGTTTCGGATATGAGCCCTTCTTCAGGAGCCCTTTTACAGACAATGACCAGATACCACCATCACCGTCCCTAGATATCGAGAGTGTGATGATGGAAAAGCACAACAGGTCAGGCAGCATCCGAGGAGCAGGAGAATCGACGTTTCGAGCCTAAGCCCTTCATCAGCCTGACCTGCTGTGCTTTTCCAGCACCACACTCTCGACTCTGATCTCCAGCATCTGCAGTCTTCACTTTCTCCTGAAATCTCTGGATATGTCCTGTCCCACCAGCAGGACAGACCAGGCAGAGGTGGTGGCACAGACAGGGAGGATTTGCCCTCTGAGTACTCAGCATTGACTCCGGACACCAGGAAGTCTCATGGCTCCTGCTGATTACCACGCTCCGTCCTCCCTTGGCTGATGAATCACTTCTCCTTCATGTTGAACAACATTTGGAGGAAGCACTGAGGAAGTAAAATGGTGTCAAACGTACTCTGGGTACAGGATTTCAATCTCCACAATCGAGACTAGCTCTGCAACAGAATTACTGACTGAGCTGGTCAGGTCCTAAAGGATATAGCTGCTCAACTGAGTCTGCAGCAGGTGGTGAGGGAACCAACAACAGGGAAAAACATACTTGATCTCATTGTTATGAACTGACCAGCTACAGATACATCTGTCCATGACAGTATCGGTACGAGCGACCATTGCACATTCTTTTTGGAGACACAAGTCTTGGCTTAAAGTTGAGAAAAACTTCCATTGTGTTGAGTGACACTATCACCGTTCTAAATGGGACAGACTTTGATGAGATGTAGGAACGTAAATTGGATCTCCCTGAGGCACTGTGGGACATCAACAACAGCAGAACTGTACTCCAGCACAATCTGTAATCTCATGGGTTTGTAAATCCTGCTCTCACCCATCACAAAGGACAGGAAAGGAGGGCATGCCCAGAGCAGCACCAGGCATAACTAAAAATGAAGTGCCAACCTGAAGCTACCAAACAGAACCATCTGCATATCAAACAGCATCAGCACCAAGCAACAGAGTTAAGTGATCCCACAACCAATGGATCAGATCAGAGCTCTGCAGTACTGCCACACCCAGTTGTAAACGGTGATGGACAATAAAACAACTCACTGCAGGAAGCATCACAGATATCCCCACCCTTACTGATGGAGGGGCCTCACACATCCATGCACCAGATAAGTCAACAGCATTTGCAGCCAGAAGTGGGATGCTCCATCTCAGCCTTCTCCAGTGGTTTCCAACATCACAGATGTGAGTTTTAAGCCAGTTTCATTCAGTTTGAATAACATCAAGAAGTGGTTAAGTAGTGCAAAGGCTACGGGCCCTGCCAATATCCTGGCAATAATACTAATGGCTTGTGCTCCAGAACTTGCCACCCGCCAAGCCAAGTACCGCTCCAGCACTGGCATCTACTGACATTGTGGAACATTGCCCAGGCATGTTCAACAGAAAACACAGGGCAATCCAACCAAGCCAATTTCCCTCCGTCAGTCCACACTCGATCAGCAGTAAAGTGATGGAAGATGTCACCAACAGGGCTACCAAGCAGCAGCTGCTCAGCAACAGCCAGCTGAGTGACACTCATTTCAGGCTCCACCATGGCCACTCAGCTCCCGATTGTGTTACCGCCTGATTCACAACCTGACAACCAGCTGAATCCCAGAGGTGTGGTGAGGTGAGGGGGACAAGACCACTATTTCGAGCTGATTCTAACATTGTATTAGCTCATATACTCTCATTCACCTTGTGTTATCTCCAGACTTCCTTATACAAACACACTCCTGGCCAACTTCCCACATTCAACCTCCCTGTTATCTCAAGAAAAACTAAATCTCTGCCCAAGTACTTCCTCGTACCAAAACTTGTTGATCCATCAAAAGGCTGCTATTCATAATCAACAACATAGAGCCACAGAGATGTACAGCATGGAAACAGACCTTTCGACCCAACCTGTCCATGCCGAACAGATATCCCAACCCAATCTAGTCTCACCTGCCAGCATCCGGCCCACATCCCTCAATTTAAAATTCTCACCCTTGATATAATTCCTGGTTGTGACCATCCCTAGCTCGCTGCATCACACACCCTTTGAGAACTCGACAACCCATTCTGTTCGAGACTCCCAATGATCTGTTAATTCATTACCTCACCTGTGTGGCTGCTTTTACAGTTGCCAAAGCAACAAGGTCTGAAATTCACAGCCAAAACCTCACAGGTCTGCTTTCCTCCTTTAAGACATTCCTCAAAACCTACTTCTCTGGCCTTGTCTAAAGTTTCCAATAATAGTTTTGTGAAATTATAAGCATGATAATAAAACTACAAACTGTTCCTGATTTGGACATTATCTTCAAATCATCACTGTTGCTGTAATGAATAATCTGTAATGTCTCTTACCCAACCACATTGTGGGAGCACCTTCACCACACAAACTGCAGCTGTACAAGAAAGTCAAACATCACCCTCTCCCCAGGCAACAGGGCTTTGGCATTAATCACTGGGATCTGTGGAAGGAGAAACACAGTTGATGCTTCAGGGAGTGCAAAACGGATTACAGGGAACGAAAATGATGCAGAATTTATAGTCAGAAACGGAAGGAAAATACACTTGCTCATCGGAAAAAAAGAATTCTTGACTGTCAAAAATTTTCCAGAAAAAAAATTAATAAGCAGCACATGGTCAGGGGCTGGGCGGCAGTGAAAAATTAACGTATAAAAATGTCTGTAGAAGTAATAGTAAAATACACCCATTGTTCGAGACTGAGGAAGCTAGACATTAACAAAGTGGTCATGAGGGAGCCCAGAGATGAAGCAGAGCAGTATAAGCTGTTATGATCCCACAGTCAGAGATGGATAGCGCCGACACAGACTCTTCGGTCTAACTCATCCATGACAACCAGGTATCTGAACCTAATCTATTCCCATTTGCCAGCACTTGGCCCATATCCCTGTAAACGCTTACTCATCATATCATGTGTCTATTTAGACGCCTTTAACAAGTTTTATCTGTACTAGCCTCCACCACTTCCTCTGGCAGCTCATTCCACCCACTGCATGAGAGTTGTCCTTTAGGCCCCTTTGAAATTTTATCCGTTCATCCTAAAGCAATGCCTCTACTTCTGGACACCATCACTCCAAGGAAAACACCTTGTTCATTTACTCCATTCATGCCCCTCTTGATAGTATAAACCTCCATAACATCACAGCTCAGCCTATTGCACTCCAGGGAAAACAGCCCAGCCTCCAACCTCAAATCCTCCAACACTAACAACATTCTTGGAAGTCTTTTTTGAAACCTTTCAAGTTTCACAGCACCCTTCTGATAGGAGGCAGGCCAGAATTCCACACACTATTCCAAACGTGGCCTAACGAATGTCCTGTACAGCAACATGACCTCCCACATCCTGTACTCAATGCTCGAACCAATAAAGGAATATAAACTGAACACCTTCTTCACCATCCTATCTGCCTGCAACTTGACTTGCAAGAAACTATGAACCTGCAGTCCAAGGTCTCTTTGTTCCGCAAACGTCTCCAGGGCCTGGCCATTCAGTGTATAAGTCCTGCACTGATTTGCTTTTCCAAAATGCAGCACCTCACATTTATCTAAATTAAACCCCATCTGATCAATATCTCAGTGTAATCTGAGGTAACCTTCTTCATTATCCACAATACCTCCAATTTTGTATGACCTGCAAACTCATTTCCGATACCAAATCATTTAAATGAATGACAAAACAAATCCAGAAATAAACATCCATTTCTCTGAGTTTGAATGTGCTCTGTAAATCCTGCCCAATGACTCTGTACCACAGAAAGGCTGCACATGCGCCTGGCCGCACCTTGCCCCCTACAAAGCTGGCAGTTCCGCATGTATCCAGTGAATTCTTGCCCCGAATAAAGATGGTGATGCGTACACATACCTGCAGCCACACTGAGGCAATTCCCCATTTACTGAAAACACGAGACTGGGACGTTACAAAATGTGTGTTTTCCGATGCGCACATTGTGTTTGTAAAACCTCTCCGCTCACACAGAACCTCTCTCACCTCCTGCGGTTCCACAGACAGCCTTGATGTTTGCGGGTACCTATTCTCTGCCTGGTTACTCGTTTGTCCTTAGTGTATTTATACAATCACTTTGGATTCTCCTTAAACCCATTTCCGAAAGCTATCTCATATCCCCTTTTTGCCCTCCTGGTTTACCTCGAGTATACTCCTACTGCCCCTATACTCCTCTAGGGATTCTCACAAACACAGATCTCTGTCCCTGCCAAATGCCTCCTTCATTTTCCTGACCAGGCCCTCAATTTCTTTCGACAGGCAGCATTCCCTACACCTACCAGCCTTGGCCTTAACAGGAACATACTGTCTATATACTCTCATTCTGGCAGGCCTGTGGAGGCAATGGCAGATGAGGACAGAGAAACAATCATTCCCAGTAAAGAGGCAATGTTGGGAAAGATAACAGCCTCAAGGTAGCTGGGTCTCCTGGCCCTGATGGAATGCATTCGAGGGACTAAAGGAGATGGGGTGGGGGGGGGGCGGGGAAGTATAACAAATAAACTCGTGATAATTCACTAAAATTTGTTGGATTCTGGAATGGTTTTGACAGACTGGAAGCTGCAAATGCGGTACCACTATTTTTCAAAAAGGACCTGTTAGCTTAACTTCTGCAGTGGAGAAAATGCTTGAATCTCTCAAGGAAGTAGTGGTGAGATATCTGGGTAGAAATTGTCTCATTTCGCAGACACAGCATGGATTCATGAAAGGCAGGTCATGTCTAACACATTTACTGGAATTATTTGAGGATACAATGAGCGCGTTGGACAAGGGGGAACCGGTGGATGTGGTGTACCTGGATTTCCAGAAGGTATTCGATAAGTTGCCACACAAAAGGCTGCTGTATAAGGTAAAGATGCACAGCATTATGGGTAATTATCATTGATACAGGATCGGTTCACCAACATAATAAATAATGGGGATAAACGGGTGTTTGGATTAGTGTTGACACTACAACTGTTTGCAATTTACACAAATGTTTTGGAATTGAGGACCAAGTGTACGGTGTCAGAGTTCACATTTGATACAAAGATGAGTAAAGCAATGTCTGCAGAGTCCATTGCAAGTCTGCACAGGGATACAGATCAATTAAGTGAGTGGGCAAGGATCTGGCAGATGGAGTTCAATGTTGGGATATGTGAGGTCATCCATTTTAGTCGGACTAACAGCAAACTGGATGATGAAATGGTGAAAACATGCAGCATGCTGCTGTACAGAGGAAGCTGGGTGTCCTTGTGCATGAATCACAGGAAGTTGGTTTGCAGGTACAGCAGGTAATTAAGGCAGTGAAGGGAATATTGTCCTTCATTGCCAGAGGGATGGTTATGCTGCAGCTGTACAGGGGGCTGGGGAGGCCACACCTGGAGTACTGTGTACAGGTTTGATCCCCTTACATTAGCAAGGATGTACTGGCACTGGAGGGAGTGCAGAGGAGGGTCACTAGTTTGAGTTGGGAGTTGAGAGGGTTGGTGTATGTGGAGAGATTGAGAAAACATGTTCTATACTCATTGTAATTTAGAAGAATGGGACGTTGGATAGGAAACAAATAAAATTATGAGGGGAGGAGATAAGACAGAAGCAGGGAGGCTATTTCCACTGGGGACGGGTCCAACTCCAGAGCCTCAAAATAAGCGGGAGCAGATTTAGGACTGAGATCAGGAGGAGCTTCTTCAGCTAAAGGGTTGTGAATCTGTGGCATTCCCTGCTGACTGCAGCATTTGAATGCCTTTCAGGCAAAATGTAGATTTGTGAACAGGAAAGGAATTAAGGGTTATGGTGGGAGATCGGGAACGTGGAGCTGAGGCCATGAAAAGATCAGCCCTGATCTTATTGAATGGTAGAGCAGGCTGGAGGGGCCAGGTGAAAGTTCTTGCCTCGTGCCATCAAAATCAGCCTTTGTCCAATTCAGAACCTTAACATGTAGATCTGGTCTATTATTTTCTGTAACTATTTTAAAACTAGTAGAATTATCAGAGAATCCGAACAGTGTGGAAGCAGGTCATTCAGTCCATCACATTGATACTGACCCTGAGAGCCTCCTCACCTCCCCCAGTAACATTGCATTTCCCAGGGCCACCCAACCTACACATGCCTGAACATTACGGACAATTCAGCCTGGACAATCCACCCAACCTGCACATCCCTGAACACTGTGGACAATTCAGCCTGGATAATCCAACCTATCCTGCACATCTTTGGACTGTGAGAGGAAACCAGAGAACCCAGACAAAATCCATGCAGAATACCCCAATAAGGTGGTCATCCCTTTCTTATTTCCCAGTTCCAACGAAACAACTTCACTGGGCGTACTCCCAGCAATATCTTCCCTCAGCAAAAACATAATGCTATCCTGAATCAAAAATGCTACTCCCCCTCCTCTCTTGTCCCCCTTTCTATTCTTCCTATAGCATCTATACCCTGGAACATTAAGCTGCCAGTCCTATCCATCCCTGAGTGATACCTCTGTAGTTACTATAATATCCCAGTGCCATGTTCAAAACCATACCCTGAGCTCATCTGCCTTCCCTGTCAGGCCTCTTCTATTGAAGTAAATGCAGTGCAACTGCTCAGTCCGACTTCATTCTGTGCCTTGCCCTTGCCTGCCTTGACTATTTGACTTCTGAACTGTACCAGTCTCAGACATACTCTTTCCTCACTATCTTATTGGGTTTACACCCACTCCCTCACTGGTTTAATGCCTCCCGAGTATCACTAATATCTCCCTGTCTGGATGTTAACACCTTCCAATTCAGGTACAATCCATCCTTCTTATGCAGGTCAACTCTACTCCAGAGGAGATCACAATGATCCAAAAAAAAAAATGTGAATCCTTTTCCCCTGCAGCAGCTCCTTAGCCACTCATCCAGCATCTCCTCCTCCTCTGTAATATGGACATTTTTCAAGATGTCACCATTTATTTCCCCACATTCTATATCTCCCATGTACTTCTTCACAGTAAACACTGGCTTTCTATCTTGCCCATCGCCTGCAGCTCCACACACTGGCTGCCTTGCTGATCTTTGAGGATCTCTATTTTCTCCCTAGTTAGCCTTTTATTCTTCATGTATTTACAAAAGCCCTTTGGATTATCCTTAACCCTATTCGCCAAAGCTATGTCACATCCCTTTTTTGCCTCCTGATTTCCCTCTGAATTATACTCCTATTGCCTTTATACTCAAAAGGACTTTTTGGATTGGAGTAAATGCAAAATATAACATCCTGACAAAACAAACGAGGGCAGGACTTACACTCAATAAAAGTAGGGCCCTGAGTAGTGATATGGGAACAAAGAGACCGAGGGCTTCACGTCTTTGAAGTTTGTGTGACATGTAGACAGGGTGGTTAAAAAGGCGCTTAGCACACTGACCTTCATTGTTCAGACCTTGGAGTACAGGAGTTGGGATGTTATGTTGAGGATGTACTGGATGTTGGGAGGCCTCTTCTGGAATACTCTGTCCAGTTCTGGTTGTGCTGTTATAGGAAGGATATTAGTAAATTGGAGCAGGTTCAGAAGAGATTTACCAGCATGTTGCCATGAATGGAGGGATTGTGTTCTAAGGAGAGGCTGGATAGGCTGGGAATTTTTTTCACTGGCGTGCACGAGGTTGAGGGGTGACCTTATTAGAGGTTTATAAAATCAGAAAGAGTTTAGATAAGGGGGATAGCCGGGGGAGAGGGGGATTCAAAACTCGGGTGCATTCATTTTGAGAAGAAATGAGAAAGATTTGAGATAAGACATTAGGGTTTTTAAAAAATTTATACACGTGAAATGAAGTTCCAGAGGAAGTGGTAGCTGTGAATACAATTACAATATTTGAAAGACATTCAGATAAGGACATAAATAGGAAATATTTGGATGGATGTGGACCAAGCAGAGGCAGGTACAATTAGTTCAGTTTGGAATTATGGTCGGCATGGACTGGTTGGACCACAGGGCCTGTTTCCTTGCTGTATAACATTATGACTCTAATCCTCACTAACTCTAAATTTCTCCACCCTCACCTCTCCCGATCACTGTCACCTCATCCACCCTCACAACTCTTTCTCATTTATATAATTCCTCTCCAGCCACAGAACGCTCCCTATCTCACGTCCTCCAGTTTCTCAAATCTCTGCGATATGTGCCTTTCTTTAATGTGCCTGTCTTCAGTTCCAGCCTTGAGGATGCCCTCATTCACTCCGATTGGTTAGAGGACAAACTGGTACGACCTGGTGCTCTAGTACTGCCCTCTGTCCCCTATTGGCCAGCGCTGACATCAATCATCCGAGGCCCATTGTGAGGTGAGTGGTGGGATCCTCCCTCTCTCTGCCCTGGGGTGAGCTTCAACATTCACAGTCAATGGGGCAGTATCACAGAGCACAGGTGCTGGGGGCTATTCAGCCCATTGGGGCTGTACCCTCTCACTCTGGAGATGCTGCAAATCTGTCCTAATTCCCTTTCCATTTGCCCATAGCCCCCCAGTCTTCCCTTAAAATGTAAAATTCCAAATCTGTTTATGAATAACTGCTGAGTCGGTGTCCAGCTGCTATTCAGACTGTTCCAGATGCTCAGAACTTACTGAATAAAATAATGTTCACATATTCACATACTATCTACAAATTACCTGAAAATAGTTACTAAAATTGTGACATTGTTAACAATTCCCCTCTCTCTGCAAATTAAATATCCTAGATACAAATTTGCAGCTGGTCAAAATCACTGCTTAACCTTCTCAGCTCCAAGGACAATTATCTGTGCTTCTGCTAGCTCTCCACAAAAGAGGGACACATCTTATTTTCATTTATTAGTGTCATAGAGATGTACAGCACAGAAACAGACCTTTGGTCCAATTTGTCCATGCCAACCAGGAATCCTCAACAAATGGAGCCCCATTTGCCAGCATTAGAAGCTCTTCCTATTCATGTACCCAATCGGATGCCTTTCAAATGTTGTAATTGTATCAGCCTCCACTACATCATCTGGCAGCTCATTCCACACACACAGCACACACAGCTTGAAAACTTTGCCCCTTAGATCTGTTTTAAATCTTTGCCCTCTCAAAGTAAGCCCATGTGATTTTGTTTTGAACCCACCTAACCTGGGGGGAAGAGACCCTGGCTGTGCACCTTATCCACGTCCCTCATGATTTTATAAATCTCCATGAAGTCACCTTTCAGTCTTTGACTCTTCAGGGAAATTAACCCTGGCCTATTCAGCCTCTCCCTGTAGCCCAAATCCTCCAATCCTAGCAAAGTCTTTGTCAATCTTGTCTGAACTCTTTCAAGATTCACAACATCCTTTCCAGACAGGGAATTTCAAACTTAAAACAGAATTCCTGAAATGGCTTAATCAATGCCCTGTCCAGCCACAATTTGACATCCCATCTTCTGCACTCAATGCATTGACCAATAAATAAGCATACCAAACACTACCTTCACTAGTCTGCCTACCTGCGACTCTAATTTCAAGGAACAATGAACCTGCACTCCATGGTCTCTATGTTCAGCAACATTCCCAAGGACTTTACCATTAAGTGTATAAGTCCTGCCCTGATTTGCCTTTCCAAAATCCAACAGCTTACATTTGTCTAAATTGAACCCAGTCTGCCATTCCTCGCCCCAATGGCCCATCTGGTCAAGATCCTGTTGCATTCTGAACTAACCTTCTTCATTGTCCACTCCACCTCCAATTTTAGTGTCTTCTGTAAACCTACTGATCATATCTCATATATTCACATCCAAGTCAATTATTTAAGGACCCAATATCCACTCCTGCAGCACGCTGCTGCTCACAGGCCTCCAGTCGACAAAGCAACCTTCTTTCAACAACCTCTGCCTCCTACCTTCAAGCCAGTTTTGTATCCATATGGCTAGTTCTCCCAACATTTCATGTTATCTAACCTTGCTAACCAGTCTGCTTTGTGGAACACCATTCAATGTCCATATAGACAATGTCCACAGTCTGCCTTCATCAATCATCTTTGTCACATCTTCAAAAAACTCAATCAAGTTCGAGAGAGAGAGAGAGAGAGAGAGAGAGAGAGAGAGAGAGAGAATTTCCCACACACAAAGCCATGTTAACTATCCCTAATCATTCCTCGTCTTTCCAAATACATGTAAATCCTATCCCTCAGAATCCATTCCAACAATTTGCCTGCCACTGACTTCAGGCTCACTGTTCTCTTGATCCCTGGCCTTTCCTAACCATCCAGTACTACCTCCTCTGTAACATGGCCAGGAGCTGGGCAACAGTGGACAATTCATTTACAGAAAGGTCTTTGAACATAATAGTAAAATACTGAACAGAGCAAAAATACACTCAGAGACTGAGGAAGCTAGATAATGAACAAGTAGACATCAAGGAGCTCAGAGGCGAATCAGAGCAGTGTTCACTTTTATGATCCCACAGTCAGAGACGTCTAGCACAGAAACAGACTCTTCAGTCCAACCAGTCTATGCCAACTAGATATTCGAACCTAATCTATTCCCATTTGCCAGCACTTGGCCGACATCCCTCTGAACCCTTCCTATTCAAATGTCTTTGAAATGTCACAATTTTTGTTGCTTTTTCGGCTCCTGTTCAATTTTCCCCTCTCACCCTAAACCTATATACTCTAGTTCTGGGCTCCACCACCCCAGGGTAAACACCTTGTCTATTCACGCTATCCATGCCCCTCACTATTATATAAACCTCTTCAACATCACCTCAGCCGATGACACTCCAGGGAAAATGGCCCTAGCCTATTATGCCTCTCCCTGCAACTGAAATCCTCCAACTGGTTAGTCTCTACTTCTGTGGTAGGCAAAGTAATGGAAAGGGTACTGAGGGATAGGATTTATGAGTATCTGGAAACACACTGCTTGATTAGGGACAGCCAGCACGGATTTGTGAAGGGTAGGTCTTGCCTTACAAGTCTTATTGAATTCTTTGAGGAGGTGACCAAGCATGTGGATGAGGGTAGAGCAGTGGATGTAGTGTACATGGATTTTAGTAAGGCATTGATAAGGTTCCCCATGGTAGGCTTAAGCGGAAAGTCAGGAGGCATGGGATAGAGGGAAACTTGGCCAATTGGATTGAAAACTGGCTAACCGGTCGAAGTCAGAGAGTGGTGGTAGATGGTAAATATTCAGCCTGGAGCCTAGTTACAAGCGGAGTTCCGTAGGGATCAGTTCTGGGTCCTCTGCTGTTTGTAATTTTTATTAATGACTTGGATGAGGGAGTCGAAGGGTGGGTCAGTAAATTTGCAGATGATACGAAGATTGGTGGAGTTGTGGAGAGTGAGGAGGGCTGTTGTCGTTTGCAAAGGGACTTAGATATGATGCAGAGCTGGGCTGAGGAGTGGCAGATGGAGTTCAACCCTGCCAAGTGTGAGGTTGTCCATTTTGGAAGAAATAAGAATGCGGAATACAGGGTTAACAGTAGAGTTCTTAGGCAGGTGGAGGAACAGAGGGATCTTGGGGTCTATGTACATAGATCTTTGAAAGTTGCCACTCAGGTGGATAGAGCTTGTAAGAAGGCCTATGGTGTATTAGCGTTCATTAGCAGAGGGATTGAATTCAAGAGTCATGAAGTGATGTTGCAGCTGTACAGGACCTTGGTTAGGCCACATTTGGAGTACTGTGTGCAGTTCTGGTCGCCTCACTTTAGGAAAGATGTGGAAGCTTTGGAGAGGGTGCAGAGAAGATTTACCAGGATGCTGCCTGGAATGGAGAATAGGTCGTACGAGGATAGGTTGAGAGTTCTCGGCCTTTTCTCGTTGGAACGGCGAAGGATGAGGGGTGACTTGATAGAGGTTTATAAGATGATCAGAGGAATAGATAGAGTAGACAGAAACTTTTTCCCCGGGTACAACAAAGTATTACAAGGGGACATAAATTTAAGGTGAAGGGTGGAAGGTATAGGGGAGATGTCAGGGGTGGATTCTTTACCCAGAGAGTGGTGGGGGCATGGAATGCGCTGCCCGTGGGAGTGGTAGAGTCAGAATCATTGGCGACCTTTAAGCGGCAATTGGATAGATACATGGACGGGTGCTTAATGTAGGATAGATGTTCGGCACAACATCGTGGGCTGAAGGGCCTGTTCTGTGCTGTGCTGTACTGTTTTATGTTCTAACCCTGGCAACATCCTTGAAAATCAATTCTCAAACCTTTCAAGTTTCAGTGCCTCCTTCTAACAAGAGGGAGACCAGAATTGCAGACAAAATACCAAAAGTGGCCTAACCAATGTCCTGGTCAGCTCCTTTACTCAATGCTCTTACCAATAAAGGGAAGCTGTCCTATCGACCTGTGTCTCTACTTTCAAGGAACTGTGAACCTGCATTCCAAGGTCTCTTTGTTCAACAAGACTCTCCAAGACCTTACAATTCAGTGAGTCCTGCTCTGATTTGCTTTTCTAAAATGCAGCACCTCACATTTATCTAAATTAAACCCTATCTGCCACTCCCCAGCCCATTGGCCCATCTGATCAATATCCCATTGTATTCTGAGACCACCTTTATCACTGACCATAATACCAACAATTTTGGTGTCACCTGCAAACTTACTAACTGTACCGCCTCTATTCACATCCAAATAATTTCAATGAATGACGAAACAAATCCGGAGGAAAAAAATCCATTTCCCTGTGTGTGAATGTGCTCTGTGTAAATCCTGCCCCATGACTCTCTATCAGGGAGAGCTGCACATACTCCCCTCTGAACTTTGCCCCCTACAAAGATGGCGGCTGCACGTGTCCAGTGAATCATTGCCCCGAATAAAGATGGCGGCACTTACATGAGTCAATCGCGAGATGAGGCATTTTCCCGTTTACTGCAAAAACGAGACTGTAAGTTTCAAATTAGTATTTTCCGATGTGCACCAAATGTTCGCAAAACCTCTCAGCCCAGACCAACACCATTTCCCTCCCGCTTCCTGCTGTTTGTTTCTTTCCTTACCGACAGCTCTTCGCCCGCACAGCCGCGCTGGTCACGTGATATAATCAAGTCCCGCCTCTCATTCACTCTGATTGGTCAGAAGGCCATCCGCCCCGCAGGTCCTCCAGCTCCGCCCCTGTCCTTCCATTGGTCCGCCACTGACATCAATCATCCGGGGACCTTTGCTGGCTGGAGCATGCGCACTGCTTCGTGGCTTTTGTTGCTTTGCATAAGAGTGAGGGACAAAGTGAAAAACACACAACCACCTGATGCTGCAGTAGCAGCAACGCTGGTGCTTCCCAATAAACCTGTTGGACTATAACCTGGTGTTCTGGGAATTTTAATTTTGTCCATCCTAATCCAACACCAGCACCTCCAAGTCACGAGTGAGGGAGGAATGTATAACATAAGAACTAGGAACAGGAGAAGGTCATCCTGCCCTTTGAGCTTGCTCTGCCATTCAATACGATCATGGCTGATCATTTCATGGACGCAGAACCATTTACCCAAGTTCTCACCGTATTCCTTAATTAATTATTTCTTTTTTAAAAAAAAGCTACCTTAGCTTTAAAAACGTTTACTGAACGAGCATCAACTACTTCCCTGGGCAATGAACTCCATTGAGGTTCAGAAGTTCCTTCTCAATTCAGTCCTAAATTTGCTGCCTCTAATCTTGAGTTGATACCCTCTTGTCCTAGATTTACCTGCCAATGGAAACATCCTCTCTACTTCTATTTTATCCATTTCATTCATTATTTTATATGTTTCCATTCTTCTGAATGCCAACTAATATAATCCCAATCTACTCAGTCTCTGTTAAGCCAACCCCCTCAACTCTGGAATCAACCTATTTCACCTCCACTGCACCCCCTCTCGTGCCAGTACATCCTTTCTCAACTAAAGACATAAAAACTACATGGAGTACTCCAGGTGTGGCCTCACCAGCACCCAATACAGCTGGAACATAATCTCTGCTTTTAAGCACACTCCCTTCAGCAAAGAAGGACAAAATTGCATTTGCCTTCTGAATTGATTGTTATACCTGGTGACCAACCTTCATGCAGAAGGATACTCACGTACCTCTGCTAAGCAAATAATGCAACTTTTTAAAATTCAAGTAATAATCTCTTTTTAATGTTACTCCAACCAAACAGTATGACATTACATTTATGAACATCATATTCCATATGACCGACCATTGCCCACTCACTCAATGTATCTATGTTCCTCTGTAAAGTTTCACAGTCCTCCGCATACTTTGTCCTGCTACTCATCTTAGTGTCATATGCAAACTTTGACACCCTACATGTGGTTCCCAACTCCAACTCAACTGTATCAATTCTAAATAATCGCAGTCTCAACACTGATCCCTGAGGCACACTTAGTCACTGATTGCCAGCCAGGATAATATGCATTTATCCCCACACTTTGCTTCCTATCAATCAACCAATCATCTCCCATGCTAATACTCTACCCCTTACACCATGCACCCTTATATTATGCAACAGCCTCTCGCATAGCACCTTGTTGAAGGCCTTTTGGAAATCCAGGTACACCTGGGTCCTCGTTGTCCAACTTGCTCGAAATGTCTTCATAGAATTCCAAAAGATTTGTCAAGCATGACCTGCACTTCATGAACCCATGCTGTGCCAATCCAATGGGACAATTTATATTGAGTCCCTGCTATTTCTTCCTTGATAATAGTCCCAAACATCTTTCCCACTCCAGTGAATAAGCTAACTTGTGTATAATTCTCCACCTTTTGTCCACCTCCTTTTTAAAACATTGACGTTACTTTTGCTGCATTCCAATCTGCTGGGACTGCCACAGAGTCCAGTGAATTTTGGAAAATTACTGCCAGTGCATTTGCTATTTCTCCTGGCATCTCGGTTAGTACCCTGGGATGCATTCATGAGACTTTTCTATCATCAGCTCAATTACCTCCAACAGTCCAACGCTAGCTGTTCTCTAATAATGATAGTTTCCAAATCGTCACCTACTTTTGTCTCTTTGTTCATTACTGGCAAGATATTAGTATCCTCCACTGCCATATCCCATAACTAAATGCTCCTTCTCATTTTCCAAAGGACCAACGTTTACTTTAGCCACTCTTTTCTCATTCAATATAAACTTTTGCTATCTGTCTTTATAGTCTGTGCTCGTTTATTTTTCTCATGTTCAATCTAACTTTTCTTTGTAGGTCTTCTGTGGCTTTCTGTTGACCTTTAAAGTTTTCCCAGTTCTAGTTTCATTCTGTTTTTGTCAACTTTATATGCCTTCTCTTTCAATTTGATTGCTTTCCTTAGATACCCATCGCAGAGTATGCCTTTTCTTACAGTCCTTCATTTTCACTGGAATATACCTTTGCTGAACACTTTGTAAAATGTCTTTGAAAATCTTCCAATGCTCATCAACTGTCCCACCATAAAATCTTTGTTTCCAGTCTACGTTATCCAGGTTCTCCCTCATTCTATTGTAGATCCCTGTGTTCAAGCACAGGAACCAGGTATTAGATTTTATCTTCACACTCTCCATATGTATTCTAAATTCAACCATACAGTGATCACTTCTTCCAAGAGGATCCCTAACTCTGAGGTCACTAATTATTCCTGTCTCATTGCACAGGGCCAGACCTTGGGTACCTTGCTACCTTGTCAGTTCTATTTCATACTGGTCAAAAAATACTATCATGGATACATGTAATGAACTCCTCATGCTACCCTGATTGAGCTGGTTTGACCAATCTACATGGAGACTAAAATCACCCATGATAATAGCTGCACCATTTTTACAGGCATTAGTTATTTCTTTGTTTATTGCCCATTCCAATGTGATGTTATTATTTGGTGGCCTGCACACTACACCTATCAGTGACTTTCTTGTTAGAATTTTGAATGCATCATTCCTGTTTCTCCTAATGTACGGCAATAACAACAACTAATTGCATTGTATGGAATCTTTCACAATGGCAAATCTCCTAAGGTGCTTCATGGATGAGCAAAACATTGATTAAAGAGAATGATCTAAAACATCTTAAAGGAGGATAGAAAAGGCTATTTGACAGACTTCTGCCCTTGACATCTCCAATTGTGGAGTGATGCAGGTGGGGTGGGTTGGAAAGGGAACATGCAAAGGGGAAACGGAGGAGTGCAGGCAGTGCATAATGTCTTAAGGACAGAGGAGGTTCCAGACTGAGTCTGTCTGTCATAGAGAGTATGGCTGCCTCATGGTGTTTGAGACACTGCAATGGGTCCATGCATGTCATGTTAGTCAAGGATAGTATAACGGGGATGAGAGAACTTTTGATTAGGACCTGTCTCCTGAGGTAGTGTGGGCTGAGGTTAGAAATAGGAGAGGAGAGGTGACACTGCTTGGAGCTTTTTATAGGCCTCCACAGAGTTCCAGGGAAGTGGAAGAGAGGATTAGCAAAATTAGTCTGGGTAAGAGCAAAAGTACCAGGGTGGTCATTATGGGGGACTTTAGCTTCCCCAACATTGACTGGAAATGTGATAACTCCAGTACGTCGGATGGATGTTTTTGACCAGTGTGTACGGAGGGTTTCCTGACACAGTATGTCGAAGCGCCGACAACAGAGGAGGCCACATTGGATCTGGTGCTTGGTAATGAACCAGAGCAGGTGTTTGATTTAGTTTTAGGTGACCAATTTGGAGAAGTGACCATAATTCAGATACTTTTAGTTTAGCGATGGAAAGGTACAGGTACATGCCACAGGGCAAGAGTTATCAATGGGGCAAGGACAATTATAATGCAATTAGGCAGGAATTAGGATGCATAGAATAGGGTAGCAAAATGCAGGGGATGGAGACAATGAAAATGTGGAACTGGCTTAAGGAACAGATGTTGTGGTTCTGTTCACTGAGCTGGGAATTTGTGTGGCAGAAGTTTCGTCCCCTGTCTAGGTGACATCCTCAGTGCTTGGGAGCTTCCTGTGAAGCGCTTCTGTGATCTTTTCTCTGGCATTTGTAGTGGTTTGAATCTGCCGCTTCCAGTTGTCAGTTCCAGCTGTCCGCTGCAGTGGTCGGTATATTGGGTGCAGGTCGATGTGCTTATTGATTGAATCTGTGGATGAGTGCTATGTCTCTAGGAATTCCCTGGATGTTCTCTTTTTGGCCTGTCCTATAATAGTAGTGTTGTCCCAGTCGATTTCATGCTGCTTGTCATCTGCGTGTGTGGCTACTAAGGATAGCTGGTCATGTCGTTTCGTGGCTCATTGGTGTTCATGGATGTGGATCGTTAGATGTCTTCCGGTTTGTCCTATGTAGTGTTTTGTGCAGTCCTTGCATTCGCCAAAAACGGATACCCGCGTAATTTCATCAACAGATGCCTAAGGGAAAGACAACGGAATGAGGACATGCCGCAACCCAAAGGACTAGCCACACTACCATATATCAAGAACATTTCTGAACTTACAGCCAAACTACTGCGACAACTAGGACTCATAACGGCACACAAACCAACAGCCACTCTCAGACAACAACTCACCGGGACGAAGGACCCGATACCCAGCATGAGCAAAACCAATGTAGTGTACAAAATCCCATGCAAGGACTGCACAAAACACTACATACGACAAACAGAAAGACAGCTAACGACCCCCATGATTCACCCATGATTCCGTGCAGTTATGAATATTCTCTATAAACTCACCGATAACCTCAGACGCACGCGCAGTTTGGTTTCTATGTGGAGCATGCGCAGTGTCACATTGATCAGGACAGAGAGACATGGAGCTGCTTTCTCCGGCAGCGGCTGCGATCGGCTTCAGAGAGCGGCGCTCAGAGCCGGGGTGTGGGAGCCTCGCTGGGAGAAAGGAGCGGAGAGAACTCACAAGTCCCCGATAATGGTTAAAAAACAACAAAAAAGCCCCTCCAGGCCCGGGGAAGGAGGTGGCGGTCTCTGATCAGGGAAGCGGCCCAGGGTCACGGCCGCCATTTGTTTGAGGGAAGAGGGAGCGCTCTGGGCCGCCATTTTGAGAAGGTCAAGGTGCAGGAGGGCGGGGCTCTCGGGGTCTGTAGAACAATCAGAGGAAAGGGAAGCCCCATTGTTACTGATGAATTCCATGAACACAGCGTCACTGGGCGGTCCCGCAGGAATCTCCTCTCTCAGTCCCTGCTGTGATGTTTCACCCCAATCACAACCAGCAGCTCTCCTCCTCTCTCAGCTCCCCTTCTGTCCTTCCTGCAGCATCTGTCCCCTGGGGCATTGAGCTGCCTGTCCTGTCCCTCCCTCAGCTGTTGTTCTGTAATACCTGTGATATCCCAGTCCCATCTTAGATTACTTCACTAAAGACATCAATGCACCCGATGGATTTCTCTTAACATCAGCAATTGTTTAATACTCACTTACAGGTTTTTAATTGCATCTTTTTTGAAGAGTTCAATTCACATTAATTCAGTGCAATGGTTTCTGGATAAATTGCCTCACAATAATGGCATTAGACCATCACTTCGTCTGCTCCCAGGTTGTGCATCCTATTGTAGCATGAATTGAAACCCTTTGTTCCTGCACAATTGTTTGATCCTGTGCTCTGGTAATATCACTCAGTATCCCTCCATGTGGTATCCCTCCCTGTGTGGGTCTAATTGCTGCCTCTGTCAGCGTCTCTCTCTCTTGCAGCTACTCCAGATCCTGAGCCAACAGAATTCTCCATAGAGATGAGGAAACACAGACCAGGAATGGAGACTGGGATTTTCCAGATCTCTATGGGCTCAGTGCCATTCTACATGTGTATCCCTCACAGCATCAGTCTAATTTCCCATTCTGTCTGTTTCTGTGTCTTCTACAGGTATTCAGGAAGTTCCTGATTCAATAGACTTGCCAGCTGCTGGTTGGGAAGATGATTGGTCAGCCAGAGAGATAACAGTCAGGAGCCTTCAATAAATCCTGCCGCCAGGTGAGATCATTCCAGTGTGCAGAGCAGAAAGCAATGAGAGAGCTCTAAACATCAGCTAACAGGACATGACATAGATGTAGTGCTGAAGGCAGAACACAGTACAGACACACTGAAGGCGCAATCACCACCTTTACTTTAAGTTTGTTGTACTGAGACAGTATCGGGAATTCCCATTTTTCAATCCAGGCATGTGCTGTCTTGGTGAGCACCAGGACAATTCAGGGGAAAGCAGGCCTGCAATCAGAGGGTGGTAATGCTGCCTGGGATCTTTCTGTTCCCTATTCCTTTTCCAACACTGTATCTATGGCTTGTCTTTTGGACCAGTGTCTTCAATCATTCTAATTCCTATAACAGTTCCTATCTCGGTCATCTCCTCACTAATTACTTCACATATTTGAAACCTCCAGTCCAGATGACCATCCATATTGCTGTAACTTGATTCAGTCTCTACAACATGCCTTGTCTCGATAGTCTCCTCCTCCAACAACTGGAGACATAGGGTCTGTTTCTGTGCTGCATGACTCTTCGGCTGAGGTTTCTGAAATGGAATGAGTCGCATTTGCCTGAGTTTGGCCCATATCCCTTCAAATCCTCTCCTCTCCATGTACCTGGCCAAGTGTCTTTTCCATGTTGTAATTGTACTTGCTTCTACCATTCCCTCTGGCAGTCCATTCCGTCTATGCACCATCCTCTGTGGATAATGTTGCCCCCCAGCTCCCTCTTTAAATCCTTGCTCTCTTACCTCACGTTTATGCCTCTAGCTTTGGACTCACCTACCCTTGGCTGTTCACTTTACTTAGGCCCTACATGGTTTCATAAACTTTTATAACGTCGCCCCGTGATGGCCTCTGCACAGGAGAAATATTGACGACAATGTTACAAATGTCCAACTCATGTACTCAATGCTCTGACCAATGAAGACAAGTGTGCCCAAATGCCACTTCCCCCTTCCTGTCCCCCTGTGATGCCAGTCCAAGAAACAATGTAACTGCACCCCTTGGGCTCTCTCTGTCCAGGACCCGACCATTAACTGTATTAGTCCTCCCTGGTTTGTCTGAACTAAATCCAACACCTGAATGCATCTCCATCTTCCATTCCTTGGCCCACTGGCCCAGTTGATTAACATCCCCTTCAATAACTATATTCCCTGCCCATTCTTCCACTATTGGTATTCGCAAACATACTAATCGGGACTCCTATGTTTTCACTCAAATTGTTTACATAAATGGTGTGCAACAGTGGTCCCAGCACCAATCCTTCCAGCACACCGCTGGTCAGCAGTCTAAACAACAACCCTCTCCCACCACCCTCTGTCTCCCACTGTCATCCCATTGTGTATCCCATTGCTGGCTAGCTCTCCCTGACCCCTTGTGATCTACGAGGAGAAAGTGAGGACTGCAGATGCTGGAGATCAGAGCTGAAAATGTGTTGCTGGAAAAGTGCAGCAGGTCAGGCAGCATCCAAGGAACAGGAGATTCGACGTTCCGGGCCTGAGCCCTTCTTCAGGAAGGGCTGAAGAAGGGCTTATTCCTGAAGAAGGGCTTATGCCCGAAATGTTTAATCTCCTATTCCTTGGATGCTGCCTGACCTGCTGTGCTTTTCCGGCAACACATTTTCAGCCCTTGTGATCTACCCTTACTAACCAATGTATCATGCTACACCCAGACAAAGGGTTTGCTGAAGCCAGAAACAACGTCTGTTGCTCTGCCGTGTTCTATCTTCTTGGTCACATCTTGAACAAACTCAAGTCAAGTTTGTGAGACATGTTTTCCCACGCACAAAGCCATGCTGGCTGTTCGTAATCAGTCCTTATCTTTCCAAATGCATGTAAGTCCTACCTCTCAGAATGACCTCCAACAACTGACCCTCCTAGCAGAGCGCTTTAGGGAACATCTCCGGGACACCCACACCAATCAACCACACAGCTCCATGGCCCAACATTTCAACTCCCCCTCCCATTTTGCCGAGGACATGGAGGTCCTGGGCCTCCTTCACCGCCGCTCCCTCACCACCAGACGCCTGGAGGAAGAATGCTTCGTCTTCCGCCTCGGAACACTTCAACCCCAGGGCATCACTGTGGACTTTAACAGTTTCCTCATTTCCCTTCCCCACACCTCACCCCAGTTCCAAACTTCCAGCTCAGCACCATCCCCATGACTTGTCCTACCTGCCTGTCTTCTTTTCCACCTATCCACTCCACCTCCCCCAGAGCTATCACCTTCATCCCCTCCCCACTCACCTATTGTACTCTATGCTACTTTCTCCTCACCCCCACCCTCAGGCTCTCTGCCTTTATTCCTGATGAAGTGATTTTGCCTGAAACGTCGATTTCTCTGCACTTTGGACGCTGCCTGAACTGCTGTGTTCTTCCAGCACCACTGACCCAGAATCTGGTTTCCAGCATCTGCAGTCATTGTTTTTACCCTGTTTTTACCAACAACTGACCCACCCTGATGTCTGGCTCATCAGTCTGTAGTTCCCTGGCTTTCTCTTGCAACCTTTGTTAATTAATGAGATAACATTATGATCCTAGTCAGAGAGTCATACCGCACTGTTTGGTAAACGCTAACCATACTCTAAAACTGATCTCCTACCACCTGCCTGTTCCTTGATCATATCCCTTCAAACCTTTCCTATTCCTGTCCTAATCCTAGTGTCTTTTAAACATTGTAATTCCCATGTTCACCTCTTCCTTGGGAAGTTCATTCAAACACAACCCACCCTCTGTGTAACAACGTGCCTCTCATGTCTTTTTGTTAACTTTGTATTTTAAAACCTCCAGCACCTCCTTTTCTATAATGTGGAGGTTTTTCAATGTCATTTCAAGACATTGGCTCATAGAGATGTACAGCACGGAAACAGATCCTTTGGACCAACTCCTGCATGACGTATCTAGTCACATTTGCCAGAACTTTGCCAATATCCCTCTAAACCCTTCCTACTCATACACCCACCCACATGCCTTTTAAATGTATTTCTATCATCCTCCACTATTTCCTCGGCAGCTTATTCCATACACTCTGCAGGAACCAATTGTCCTTTAGCTCCCTTTGAAACGTTCCCCTTGCACTTTAAAGCTATTCCCTGTTGGTTTAGAATCCTCCAGCCCTTGGGAAAAGACCTTGTCGATTGACCCTATCGCTGACCATCATGATTTTAAACACCTTTATCAGGTAACTCCTCAGCCTCCCATGTTCAAGTGAAAACAGCCCCAGCTTATTCAGGCTTTTCCCTGAAGCGCAAACCCTCCAACCCTGGCAACATCCTTGTTCATTTCTTCTGAACCCTTTCATGTTCCATAACATCCTTCCTGTGGCATTGAGACCAGAATTGCACACCGTGTTCCAATCATAGTCAGGACAAACACTGTTTAGTTCCCTGAGCTCCCCAGTCTTTATCCACAGTAAGGTCCAAAATGAAATATTTGTTTTGCATCTTGTAATTCCACACATCGTTGGCTTCATTGATCATTAAGGATACCGGTTTTGTCCCTTGCTCTTCTTTTGCTCTTAATACACTTGTAGAATCTCTTTCAGTTCTCCTTAACTTTCTCTGCCAAAGCTATCTCATGTTCCCTTTTTGCATTCCTGATTTCCATCCTAAGTGTATTTCTACAGCCCCGATGCTCCTGAGGGGATTCCCTTGAGTCAGCCAGTTATATCTGACATGTGCCCCCTTTTTCCTGACCAGAGCCTCGAAACTCAGCCAGTGTTTCCTAATTCTGTCAGCATTGTGCTGCACACTAACAGGAACATGCTGGTGCTGAACGCTCCTTTTATCTCGGTTTTAAGATATTCCTACTTGCCAGACTTCCCTTTACCTGCAAATAGCCTCCCCAGATCTACTTTAAAAATTCCTGTCTAATCCTATCTTGCTCCATTGTATAACTTGAACTTGTGGACCAGGCCTGTCCTTTTCCATCGCAATTTTCCATCGCAATGACTGGGAGTTTCTGGAACAGGCTGAACAAATTCCTCCCATCCAAATGCTCAACACTGCAGCAGTCCCAGTCCAGGTCTGGAAAGGTTAAAATCTCCGACTGCTACAAACCTAATATTCGAACAGATATCTGCGATCTCATGACATATTTGCTCCTCCATCTCCCATTGCCTATCGCTGTAGTACGACCGTAGCAAACTGATGACCAATTTCTATTTCTCAGTTCCACCAATATCGCTTAACTGGGCGATCCTGCATGAATACTCCCTCTAGGTACTGCTGGGAGTTTTCCCCCCAATCAAAACCACCAGCCCTCCTACTGTTTTGCCTCCTGTTCTATCCTTCCTGCAGCATCTGTCCCCTGGAACATTGAGCTGCTGGTCCTGTCGCTCCCTCAGCTGTGTTTCTGTCATATCTACAACATCGCAGTCCCATGTTCCCATCCATGCTCTGGGTTCATCTGCCTTATCTGTCCGGCCCTTTGCATTGAAATAAATGCAGTTTAATTCATCAATTTTCCCTCATTGCCTGCTATGTTCTTGCCTGCCTTGTCTATTTATATTGCTCTCTTGAACATCTGTGCCAACCTCAAATTTCTTTCTGGCCTTACGACTGTTTGGGGTCCCACACCCCTGCCAGATGAGTTTAAATCCTCTCGAGCAGCTCCAGCAACTCTCCCAACCAGGATACGGGTCCCCCTCCTGCTCCCAGTTCAGGTGTCTTCCCCACCCTGTCTGCTTGTGCTGACATATTCAGACATCTAGAGATTTGTCCACCAATGTCCTGCCCTGCCCTCCCCACCACACTCTCCCCCTCCCTTCCCCTCCTCTCGCCCTCCCTCCCCTCCCCTCCACTCTATCGCCCTCCCCTCCCCTCCCCTCCTCTCACCCTCCCC